>NC_042963.1:55921608-55984108 GCF_901001165.1 Salmo trutta | reverse complement strand
TATTGAATCAGGGGTGTGAATACTTATGTAAATTAGATATTTCTGTATTTTTATTTTATATATATATATATATATTCAAAGATTTCTAAAAACATGTTTTCACTTTGTCATTATGGGGTAGATCGGTGAGGAAAAAGAAAAAAAAAATATTGAAACCATTTTGAATTCAGGCTGTAACACAACAAAATGTTGAATAAGTCCAGGGAATAATTTCATGAAGGAACTAAAAGTAATTTTACCTACCTTTAGTTGAATGTAAAATGTCTCCATGTCCAGGCATTGTGTTTCTGGATGAGGTGGATAAGATCGGCAGTGTTCCTGGAATCCACCAGCTCAGAGATGTAGGAGGAGAAGGTGTACAACAGGCCAGTACTCAACACAACTCTACTTTATTATCCCAAGCTTAGGAAAGTCATTCGGTCAACTTTATAGTAGTGTCCAGACATACACAAAATATTAAGAACGCCTGCTCTTTCCATGACACAGACTGACCAGGTGAAATCTATGATCCCTTATTGATGTCACTTGTTAAATCCACTTCCAACAGTGTAGATGAAGGGGAGGAGACAGGTTAAATACATTATATATATATTTTTTTAAGCTTTGAGACAATCGTTTTATTTTAACTAGGCAAGTCAGTTAAGAAAAAAGTCTTATTTACAATGACAGCCTAGGAACAGTGGGTTAACTGCCTTGTTCAGTGGGCAGAACGACAGATTTTTACCTTGTCAGCTCGGGGATTTGATCTAGCAACCTTTTGGTTACTGGCTCAACTCTCTATCCACTAGGCTACCTGCCGCCCTCATAGATTGTGTGTGTGTGTAATTCAGAGGGTGAATGGGGAAGATAAAAGATTTAAGTGCCTTTGAACAGGGTATGGTAGTAGATGCCAAGCACACTGGTTTGTGTCAAGAACTGCAACGCTGCTGAGTTTTTCATGCTCAACAGTTTCCCGTGTGTATCAAGAATGGTCCACCACCCAAAGGACATCCAGACAACTTGACACAACTGTGGGAAGCATTGGAGTCAACATGGGCCCAGCATCCCTGTGGAACGCTTTCAACACCTTGTGGAATCCATGCCCTGATGAGTTGAGGCCATTCTGAGGGAAAAAGGGGGTGGCAACTCAATATTAGTGAGGTATTCCTAATGTTTGGTAAACTTATTCTACAGCAACAGTTGTGCACTAGATGCCTCTAATGATGACTTTATTTGTATCCATTAGAAAAGTCTTTGTGTCATGCAGCATGCCAGCATACGGATGGATGGCTATTCACATATCTGATGTACAGCACATCGCAAACATTACATACCTGACCCAATCCAGCCCGTCGGCTGGATTGAGAGGCCAGAACATAATTACAAATAATTTATAGAATGTAAATTGACTGAAAGAAGCCCAAAGAGAGATGTTTGACTAAAACAATCATTTCAAACCTTAATTACATTTGTAAACAATCATGTTTTTCTATTACGTATGGGAATACTTGAACAGATGACACTTGTAGCTGAATTCCAGGGATTTTTACACTCTTTTATATCCAACAATGAAATTTGTTAATGAAATATATATTTATTTATTTTTTCTCCGTGAACTTTAGGGGGCCAGCTGGGCAACCCTGTTGTAGAGCGTTTACCTAATGGGATGTGTTAGTGATTGACGTGGTGTGTTTTTGAATGTAGGGCCTGTTGAAACTCCTGGAGGGCTCGATCGTGAACGTTCCAGAGAAGAACTCCAGGAAGTTGAGAGGAGAGACGGTGCAGGTGGACACCACTAACATCCTGTTCGTAGCGTCAGGAGCCTTCAACGGACTCGACAGAATCGTCAGCAGACGAAAGAATGAAAAGGTTAGTAAGAAAAAAATATATATAATTTCCCCCTTTTTTTTTTTTTCTATCGACCCAGAACTGTAAAACTGCTGCAGTCCCGTGACTATTTATTCTGTTTCATTGGTTTTCTAAAGAGACTCGGTCAGTAGAGTATCTCTAGTCTGAGCAATCTTAGTTTACGTATTTGTCCGTTTTAAAGGGGAAATCTGCAGTTTCTACATCCATTTTAATAATAATATATTAATTCTTGAAAAATATAGCTAAATAAATAAATGCCTCATGAGTTCAACAGTCGTATCCCATCAGAACCTAGTCTGAACAAAAATATAAACCCAACATGCAACAATTTCTACGTTTTTACTGAGTTACAGGTCATATAAGGAAATCAGTCAATTTAAATAAATTCATTAGGCCCTAATCTATGGATTTGACATAACTGGGAATACAGATATTCATCTGTTGGTCACAGATACCTTAAACAAAAGTAGGGGTGTGGATCAGAAAACCAGTCAGTATCTGGTGTGACCACCATTTGCCTCATGCAGCGTGACACATCTGGGGCAGCAGGTGGTTAGAGCGTTGGGCCAGGTTGCTGGATCGAATCCCAGAGCTGACAAGGTAAAAATCTGTCGTTCTGCCACCTGAACAAGGCAGTTAACCCACTGTTCCCCGGTAGGCCGTCATTGTAAATAAGAATTTGTTCTTAACTGACTTGCCTAGTTAAATAAAATAAAAAAATCTCTTTCGCATAGAATTGATCAGGCTGTTGATTGTGGAATGTCGTCCCACTCCCCTTCAATGGCTGTGCCAAGTTGCTAGATATTGGCGGGAACTGGAACACGCTGTTGTACAAATCGATCCAGAGCATCCCAAACATGCTCAATGGGTGACATGTCTGGTGAGTATGCAGGCCATGGAAGAACTGGGACATTTTCAGCTTCCAGGAATTGTGTACAGATCCTTGCGGCATGGAGCTTTGCATTATCATGCTGAAACATGAAGTGATGGCGGTGGATGAATGTCACAACAATGGGCCTCAGGATCTCGTCACGGTATCTCTGTATTCAAATTGATAAAATGCAATTTTGTACATTGTCCGGAACGTATGCCTGCCATAACCCCACTGCCACCGTGGGGAACTCTGTTCACAACATTGACATCAGCAAGCCACTCACCCACACAACGCCATACACTGCCTGGTACAGTTGAAATTTGGATTCATCTGTGAAGAGCACACTTCTCCAGCACGACAGTGGCCATCGAAGGTGAGAATTTGCCCACTGAAGTCAGTTACAACGCCGAACTGCAGTCCGGTCAAGACCCCTGGTGAGGACGACGAGCACGCAGATGAGCTTCCCTGAGACGGTTTCTGACAGTTTGCGCAGAAATTCTTTGATTGTGCGAAACCCACACGCTTTCATCAGCTGTCCGTGTGTCTGGTCTCAGACGATCCTGCAGGTGTAGAATCTGGATGTGGAGGTCCTGGGTCCGTGGTTCATGTGGTCTGTGGTTGTGAGCCCGGTTGGACGTACTGACAAATTCTATAAAATGATGTTGGAGGCGGCTTATGGTAGAGAAATTAACATTAAATTCTCTTGCAACAGCTCTAGTGGATATTCCTGCCTGTTAGCATGCCAATTGCACGTTCCCTCAACTTGAGACATCTGTGGCATTGTGTTGTGTGACACGAACTTCACATTTTAAAGTGGCCTTTTATTGTCCCCCAGCACAAGGTGCACTTGTGTAATGATCATGCTGTATTTAATCAGCTTGTTGATATGCCACACCTGTCAGGTGGATGAATTATCTTGGCAAAGGAGAAATGCTCAGTAACGGGGATGTAAACAAATTTTGTTATTGTTTCAACTTCTGATTACCGCTTTAATGTATTTTCATCAGTGGAACATGATTTGTGTAGGCCTCTCCAGATGACGTCAGTGCTTTAGACCACATGTGTTTTCCTCTCCTCCCTGGTCCCCCTCCGCCTATGTAGTACCTGTTACCTTTCTTTTTTTCTTCTTCTAGTACCTAGGCTTTGGCACACCATCCAACATGGGTAAGGGACGCCGAGCGGCGGCGGCAGCCGACCAGGCCAACAGCAGTGAACAGACAGACATGGTGGCGGAGATAGAGGAGAAGGACCGGCTGCTGAAGCTCGTGGAGGCCCGGGACCTCATTGAGTTTGGGATGATTCCGGAGTTTGTAGGGCGTCTGCCTGTGGTGGTGCCTCTACACAGTCTGGATGAAGAGACGCTGGTCCGTATCCTGACAGAACCACGCAACGCTGTCATACCCCAGTACCAGGCCCTGTTCAACATGGACAAGGTTAGTAGTAGTAGAACCATCCAACACTGTCATACCCCAGTACCAGGCCCTGTTCAACATGGACAAGGTTAGTAGTAGTAACTAGATGGTAACTTTACATGAAGTAAAGTTGTGGGGATTGCTTTAAAAGTAGTAGTAGTCTCAGTACCAGGCTCTTTTCAGCATGGACAAGGTGAGGAAGGAAAGTCCTTTCTCAGGACTGGAAGAACATTTCTACTGCTGAGAATCTACAATCTCTTTCTTTCTCTCTCTCTTTCCCTCTCTCTTTTTCTCAATTCAATTCGCTTTATTGGCATGACGTAACAATGTACATATTGCCAAACGCTTATTTTGGATATTTACAATATAAAAATGAGAATCAAAATTGTCAACGGGACAACAGTAACAACAATAACCAAGGGTCAAAATAACCATACATTCAACAATAACAATAAGCATACAGTTGAGGACATGTGCAGGTTGATTGGTCTGTCAGACACTGTCCCTCATCTTATGGCAGGCAGCAATGTAGAGCGCTGCCAACACACAGCTCTCTGCGTCCTCCCCCAACAGGACGGGTAGCCTATCCTCATCAGAGAGGTCTTTGAAACCTTGAATAAGGGCTTCACATTTGGGGAAATTACACTCTAATTGTTTTATATTTTTTACATTTTGTCAGGAAATGCAGCTCCGTCTCAGGTTCTGCTGTTGTGCAGTGGTTGCACAGCCTTTCCTCTACAGGGAGACAGGTTTCCTGTGTCTACCCTTCTCAATGGCAAGGCTGTGCTCACTGAGCCTGTACTTTGTCAAGGTTTTTCTAAGGTTTTGATCATTAACCACGGTCAAATATTTAGCCACGGTGTACTGCATTTTGCTTTGTGCTTGTGTTTCCCAATAAGCAATGTAGTTTTGTTTTGACTGTGTTGTAATTTGGTTTATTCTGATTGATTGGATGTTCTGGTCCTGAGGCTTCAGTGTGTTAGTAGAACAGGTTTGTGAACTCAGGACCAGCTGGATGAGGGTCCTGAGGCTTCAGTGTGTTAGTAGAACAGGTTTGTGAACTCAGCCCCAGGACCAGCTGGATGAGGGTCCTGAGGCTTCAGTGTGTTAGTAGAACAGGTTTGTGAGCTCAGCCCCAGGACCAGCTGGATGAGGGTCCTTAGGCTTCAGTGTGTTAGTAGAACAGGTTTGTGAACTCAGCCCCAGGACCAGCTGGATGAGGGGACTCTTTTCTTTGCTCAGCTCTTGGCATTGCAGGGCTTGGTAATGATATGAGAGGGGGGTCACTGTATTTTCGATGTTTCCAAAACTTAATTGCTCTTTTTTGAGTTTTTATTATTAGTGGATATTGGCCTAATTCTGCCCTGCATGCATTGTTTGTAGTTTTCCTCTGGACATGTTGGAGAATCTTACATAACTCTACATGCAGGGTTTCAATGGGGTGTTTGTCCCATTTGATGAAATCTTGTTTTGCAAGTGGACCCCACACCCCGCTGCCATAAAGTGCAATTGATTCAATTAGTTTTAGCCAAATTTTAATAGGTATTTCAATTGGAATTTGCTTTTTAATGGTGTAGAATTCTGTATTTTTCTCTCTCTCTCTCAGCTGCTCACAGGACTGCTGGCTACTTAGCAGACACAAACTAGACATAATATTGTCATTATCAAGGATGTGTTTGTCATGTTTAGTCTAGCCCAAGTCTTTGGATGTGCATATCACATTCGCTCTGCCTCTGTGTCTCTGTTCCTGTTTTAACCTCTTGTGTTCCTCTCGCTCTCTCTGTCTCTCTGATTGTTCCAGTGTGAACTGAATGTAACCACAGATGCTCTGAGGGCCATCGCCAAGCTGGCTCTGGAGAGGAAGACAGGAGCCCGAGGCCTGAGGTCCATCATGGTCAGTCAATACAATGTGCTCAGTTCCTAGAAGTTGGGTGTTTTTGAGTCTTATCAGCAGTAACAATATACAAACACTGGATTCAGTTGCTGATGGTAAATCTAAGCGGTATTTCTAGTGACTTCTGTGACACTGTAATGAAGGTGAGATTAATTCATTCCTATACCATGTCTTGTTTCAGTTTTCTGACACCTACTGTGTGAAATATGTCTATTTTCTTTTTTTAAAAACAGGAGAAGCTTCTTCTGGAGCCCATGTTCGATGTGCCATGTTCAGACATCATGTCTGTGGAGTTAACCCAGGACGTCGTCCAGGGAAAATCAGAGCCACAATATGTCAGGTTAGTCAGCACCTGTTTTGGTTCTTATTGGCTTCGTAGTGTCTTTGTTTATTGCTTGTACGTATCTCTTGCCAGGCCAGGATTTAAATGACTTGCCTAGTTAAGTAAAAGTTACATTTCAATAGATGAATAACAACCATATAATTCTGTTGGTAGAGTACAAGTCAAACGTTTGGACACACCTTGTCATTCAAGGGTTTTTTTATTTATTTTTTTACTATTTTCTACAGTGTAGAATAATAGTGAAGACATCAAAACTATGAATTAACACATGGAATCATGTAGTAACCAAAAAAAGTGTGAAACAAATGAAAATATATTGGGTTGAGGTTGGGTGATTGTGGAGGCCAGGTCATCTGATGCAGCACTCCATCACTCTCCTTCTTGGTCAAATAGCCCTTACACAGCCTGGAGGTATGTGTTGGGTCATTGACCTGTTGAAAAACAAATGATAGTCCCACTAAGTGTAAACCAGATGGGACGGCGTATCGCTGCAGAATGCTGTGGTAGCCATGCTGGTTAAGTGTGCCATGAATTCTAAATAAATCACAGACAGTGTCACCAGCAAAGCACCTCACACCACCTCCTCCATGCTTCACGGTGGGAACTACACTCTGCTTCTCACAGAGACACTGTAGTTGGAACCAAAAATCTCAAATTTGGACTCATAAGACCAAAGGACACATTTCCACTGGTTTAATGTCCATTGTTTGTGTTTCTTGGCCCAAGAAAGTCTCTTCTTCTTATTGGTGTCCTTTAGTAGTGGTTTCTTTGCAGCAATTTGACCATGAAGGCCTGATTCACGCAGTCTCCTCTAAACAGTTGATGTTGAGATGTGTCTGTTACTTGAACTCTGTGAAGCATTTATTTGGGCTGCAATTTCTGAGGCTGGTAACTCTAATGAACTTATCCTCTGCAGCAGAGGTAACTCTGGGTCTTCCTTTCCTGTGGCGGTCATAATGAGAGCCAGTTTCAGCATGGTTTTTGTGACTGCAACTGAAGAAACATTCTAAGTTCTTGACATTTTCCGAATTGACTGACCTTCATGTCTTAAAGTAATGATGGACTGTCGTTTCTCTTTGCTTATTTGAGCAGTTCTTGCCATAATATGGACTTAGCCCTATTTGGTAAAAGACATCTTCTGTATACCACCCCTACCATGTCACGACACAACTGATTGGCTCAAATGCATTAAGAAGGAAAGAGATTCCACAAATGTACTTTTAACGAGGCACACCTGATAATTGAAATGCATTCCAGGTGACTACCTCATGAAGCTGGTTGAGAGAATGCCAAGAGTGTGCAAAGCTGTCATCAAGTCAAAGGGTGCTTACTTTGAAGAATCTGAAATATAAAATATATTTTGATTTCTTTAACACTTTTTTGGTTACTACAGGATTCCATATGTGTTATTTCATAGTGTTGATGTCTTCACTGTTATTCTACAATGTAGAAAATAGTTAAAAAAAATAAGAAAAACCCTTGAATGAGTAGGCGTGCCTAAACTTTTGACTGGTACTTTATGTTAAGAACAGAACCCTGAGTACATGGGAACTTCAGGTCAGGTTTCAGTAATGTTCCCAACATCTCCACAACCACTATTACTGTCTCTCTCTCTCTCTCTCTCTGTCTGTGTGCATACCTAACCCAAAGAGTGTTTGCTAAATGCTTCAAATGTAACTATATTACCAGGGCTCCAGTGAAGGAGGAAGCCGAGGAGGACTATGACTCTGGTATTGAAGAGGAGAACTGGCCCAGACAGGTGGACGCAGCAGCTAACAACTGATCTGATCCACCTTGATCTTTTTACTGACACTCATTTTCAAGAACCGCTATAGAATTTACACACAGTGTAATCTAGAATCATTAGAACACCTTCTAGAACCTTTTTGGAAGCCAGATGTGGGTTCTTTGAGTTCCAGCCCCCCCCCCCAGCTACTGAAACTACAACATGAAGAAACCGTTTCTTGACCTTTCTCTCTCTCTCTGTGTTTTCATAAGGAACAACTAGGATGTGAGATCTGTTGGTCCTGTGAATCAAATGGTAGTTGTTTAGTTACGAATGAAGGGCCACTAACAACATGGGCCTTTTTATATAGTATATATATTTTCCATCTTTGGGGATTGCCTTTTATCTATCTTAAGAGAATGCAATTTGTATTCTAAATGATTTTAAATGGGTGATTGTGTTCTTTCCTATTGTGTTGTGATGGCAGGTTGAAGTGGCAAAGGCAACACATATAACATGATTGGGATCAGCCAGGGAAACAAGTATAACGTGAATGGGATCAGCCAGGGAAACATGTATAATGTGAATGGGATCAGCCAGGGAAACATGTATAACGTGAATGGGATCAGCCAGGGAAACATGTATAACGTGAATGGGATCAGCCAGGGAAACAAGTATAATGTGAATGGGATCAGCCAGGGAAACAAGTATAATGTGAATGGGATCAGCCAGGGAAACAAGTATAATGTGAATGGGATCAGCCAGGGAAACATGTATAATGTGAATATGATCAGCCAGGGAAACATGTATAACGTGAATGGGATCAGCCAGGGAAACATGTATAATGTGATTGGGATCAGCCAGGGAAACAAGTATAACGTGAATGGGATCAGCCAGGGAAACATGTATAACGTGAATGGGATCAGCCAGGGAAACATGTATAACGTGAATGGGATCAGCCAGGGAAACATGTATAATGTGAATATGATCAGCCAGGGAAACATGTATAACGTGAATGGGATCAGCCAGGGAAACATGTATAATGTGATTGGGATCAGCCAGGGAAACAAGTATAACGTGAATGGGATCAGCCAGGGAAACACAACGTGAATGGGATCAGCCAGGGAAACATGTATAATGTGAATGGGATCAGCCAGGGAAACATGTATAATGTGAATGGGATCAGCCAGTTCACATTGTTGAACTTATTTTACTGATTACATTGTGTCAGGAAAACTTGAATCAAGTCCAGTAGTATTGGAACCCAGGTCTGGTCACCGGAGCATAATAATATTCCATAATATATATAATACACATAATATTCCATAATATTATATAATATATATATAATACACAATATTCCATAATAATATTATATAATACACATAATATTCCATGATGAGCATATTGTTTTTCTATGGTGTTAAATTACTGCAACAACAAAAAAACTAAAACATTCTGCCACTAATTTAAGTCCATATCTCCTCGTATCCACCATGATACTAACGGTGTGTTCATAATGAACTGTGCTGTGTATGTTTAAACATTAAACATCAGGGCTGCTGAGTTAATGTTGATGATCTTGTATTACAGGAACACGCCTGTAATAGTGATTATCAGTGTACTACACGCCAGACCGGCACAACAGTACGGGCTTGAGTCCAAAATGGTACCCTATTCGTCTAGGGCCCTCTGATCAAAAGTAGTGCACTATATAGGGAATAGGGTGCCATTTCAGACGCTGAATGTTTTGATTGTAGTAGTGACATAAAAATAAATAAAAAAACCTGTCAAGAATGGTTATTTTGCTTGTCTACTGTCTCTAACCTCACAGGATTACCGGTGGATCAATATCAAGTAAGGCAAAGGGACGGACGGTATTCAAAACAAAATGGGGTTTGTGTTGCTGATCCAGGACCAGGTCCCACTTGTCCATATAATAGTATTTATTACAATCTAAAAGGCTCCACTGATCCAAGATCAGACGTCTTTCTCGGAGACTTTGTGAATACGGGCAAAGTTCTCTGAATATGGGTTTCCCTTTGCTCTGGGTCGGGCTTTACAAATCCCCACCTCACCTTTTGTAGTTATGCTTCAGTATGTCACGTTACTAAAAGCAACAAAGTCTTTACTACTTCTGTTCACACTGAACCATGCTGTTCAATGTCTTCGTAATGCTGTATGTACACTAATAGATTAACATTCATCAGGTTTCTACCTTGTTTGTGTTTGCTTTCAGTCCCCCCCCAGTCAACGCTCTCCTCAAAGCTAAATGATAACATGTAAAACACCCCAGTTGTGATTGTTTTAAATATCATAAATAAAATGTATATCTCTCTTACTGTCAATGTAGATTGTTTAAAAGCTTCTCTGTGCTATTTTGTTCAAACTCCACTTGCAATGCCATGTGGCACCACTGAGGGGCGCCATGACTACCATGTCATGTGACACCACTGAGGGGCGCCATGACTACCATGCCATGTGACACCACTGAGGGGCGCCATGACTACCATACCATGTGACACCACTGAGGGGCGCCATGACTACAATGCCCTGTGACACCACTGAGGGGCGCCATGACTACCATGCCATGTGACACCACTGAGGGGCGCCATGACTACCATGCCATGTGACACCACTGAGGGGCGCCATGACTACTGAGGGGCGCCATGACTACCATGTCATGTGACACCACTGAGGGGCGCCATAACTACTGAGGGGCGCCATGACTACCATGCCATGTGACACCACTGAGGGGCGCCATGACTACCATGCCATGTGACACCACTGAGGGGCGCCATGACTACCATGCCATGTGACACCACTGAGGGGCGCCATGACTACCATGCCATGTGACACCACTGAGGGGCGCCATGACTACCATGGCTCTACCTCCACGTCAGAGAGCAGAACTGGCCATGCAGCTCAATGACAACCATTGTTATTTAACCATTATTTAACCATTATTTAACCATTATTTAACCAGGAAAAGCCCATTTAGACCCAGAGTCTCTTTTTCAAGGGAAACCTGTCCAAGAAGGCAGCAACAATCAATACATTACAGAATTAAAACATACAACAACATGATCCAGCCTAAAAAAAAGCATTTACACTCCTCTTTAACAGAGTCTCCCATCAATATTTAAAATTAATTCAGTGGCACTGACATATCTAGATGAAGCATGGATTGTAGACTATTCCATGTCTCTGGTGCACAAGAAGAGAAGGTAGTCTTGCCTAATACTGTGAATGTCCTGGGGACTTTAAGTAGCAGACCAGGTATGGTAACATAGCAACCACCTAGCAGACCGGGTATGGTAACATAGCAACCAGCTAGCAGACCAGGTATGGTAACATAGCAACCACCCAGCAGACCGGGTATGGTAACATAGCAACCACCTAGCAGACCGGGTATGATAACATAGCAACCAGCTAGCAGACCAGGTATGGTAACATAGCAACCACCTAGCAGACCGGGTATGGTAACATAGCAACCAGCTAGCAGACGGTATGGTAACATAGCAACCAGCTAGCAGACTGGGTATGGTAACATAGCAACCACCCAGCAGACCGGGTATGGTAACATAGCAACCAGCTAGCAGACCGGGTGTGGTAACATAGCAACCACCTAGCAGACCAGGTATGGTAACATAGCAACCACCCAGCAGACCGGGTATGGTAACATAGCAACCACCTAGCAGACCAGGTATGGTAACATAGCAAGCACCTAGCAGACCGGGTATGGTAACATAGCAACCACCTAGCAGACCGGGTATGGTAACATAGCAACCACCTAGCAGACCGGGTATGGTAACATAGCAACCAGCTAGCAGACCAGATATGGTAACATAGCAACCAGCTAGCAGACCAGATATGGTAACATAGCAACCAGCTAGCAGACCGGATATGGTAACATAGCAACCAGCTAGCAGACCGGATATGGTAACATAACAACCAGCTAGCAGACCGGATATGGTAACATAGCAACCAGCTAGCAGACCAGATATGGTAACATAGCAACCAGCTAGCAGACCGGATATGGTAACATAGCAATCAGCTAGCAGACCGGATATGGTAACTGCTGGTGGTGAAGGAGACCAGACTACGGAGGTAAAGAGGGAGTTTACCCAAAATAACTTTGTAGATGAACACATACAAATGTATCTTTCTGCACGTATAAAGTGAGGTCCAACCTACCATTTGGTACAAGGTGCAAAGGCGGCTGAGTGACTTGGCATTTGTAATAATGCGCAACGATGCATGATTAACCGAGTCCAGTCTCTGGTAGACAGAGGAGGCTGCATGATAAACAGAGTCCAGTCTCTGTAAGACAGAGGAGGCTGCATGATAAACAGAGTCCAGTCTCTGTAAGACAGAGGAGGCTGCATGATAAACAGAGTCCAGTCTCTGTAAGACAGAGGAGGCTGCATGATAAACAGAGTCCAGTCTCTATAAGACAGAGGAGGCCGCATGATAAACAGAGTCCAGTCTCTGGTAGACAGAGGAGGCTGTATGATAAACAGAGTCCAGTCTCTGGTAGACAGAGGAGGCTGCATGATTAACCGAGTCCAGTCTCTGTAAGACAGAGGAGGCTGCATGATAAACAGAGTCCAGTCTCTGTAAGACAGAGGAGGCTGCATGATAAACAGAGTCCAGTCTCTGGTAGACAGAGGAGGCTGCATGATAAACAGAGTCCAGTCTCTATAAGACAGAGGAGGCTGCATGATAAACAGAGTCCAGTCTCTGGTAGACAGAGGAGGCTGCATGATAAACAGAGTCCAGTCTCTGGTAGACAGAGGAGGCTGCATGATTAACCGAGTCCAGTCTCTGTAAGACAGAGGAGGCTGCATGATAAACAGAGTCCAGTCTCTATAAGACAGAGGAGGCCGCATGATAAACAGAATCCAGTCTCTGGTAGACAGAGGAGGCTGCATGCATGATAAACAGAGTCCAGTCTCTGGTAGACAGAGGAGGCTGCATGATAAACAGAGTCCAGTCTCTGGTAGACAGAGGAGGCCGCATGATAAACAGAGTCCAGTCTCTGGTAGACAGAGGAGGCTGCATGATAAACAGAGTCCAGTCTCTGTAAGACAGAGGAGGCTGCATGATAAACAGAGTCCAGTCTCTGGTAGACAGAGGAGGCTGCATGATAAACAGAGTCCAGTCTCTGTAAGACAGAGGAGGCTGCATGATAAACAGAGTCCAGTCTCTATAAGACAGAGGAGGCCGCATGATAAACAGAGTCCAGTCTCTGGTAGACAGAGGAGGCTGCATGATTAACCGAGTCCAGTCTCTGTAAGACAGAGGAGGCTGCATGATAAACAGAGTCCAGTCTCTATAAGACAGAGGAGGCCGCATGATAAACAGAGTCCAGTCTCTGATAGACAGAGGAGGCTGCATGATAAACAGAGTCCAGTCTCTGGTAGACAGAGGAGGCTGCATGATAAACAGAGTCCAGTCTCTGGTAGACAGAGGAGGCCGCATGATAAACAGAGTCCAGTCTCTGGTAGACAGAGGAGGCTGCATGATAAACAGAGTCCAGTCTCTGTAAGACAGAGGAGGCTGCATGATAAACAGAGTCCAGTCTGTAAGACAGAGGAGGCTGCATGATAAACAGAGTCCAGTCTGTAAGACAGAGGAGGCTGCATGATAAACAGAGTCCAGTCTCTGGTAGACAGAGGAGGCTGCATGATAAACAGAGTCCAGTCTCTGTAAGACAGAGGAGGCTGCATGATAAACAGAGTCCAGTCTGTAAGACAGAGGAGGCTGCATGATAAACAGAGTCCAGTCTGTAAGACAGAGGAGGCTGCATGATAAACAGAGTCCAGTCTCTGGTAGACAGAGGAGGCTGCATGATAAACAGAGTCCAGTCTCTGTAAGACAGAGGAGGTTGCATGATAAACAGAGTCCAGTCTCTGTAAGACAGAGGAGGCTGCATGATAAACAGAGTCCAGTCTCTATAAGACAGAGGAGGTTGCATGATAAACAGAGTCCAGTCTCTGTAAGACAGAGGAGGTTGCATGATAAACAGAGTCCAGTCTCTGTAAGACAGAGGAGGCTGCATGATAAACAGAGTCCAGTCTCTGGTAGACAGAGGAGGCTGCATGATAAACAGAGTCCAGTCTCTGTAAGACAGAGGAGGCTGCATGATAAACAGAGTCCAGTCTCTGGTAGACAGAGGAGGCTGCATGATAAACAGAGTCCAGTCTCTGTAAGACAGAGGAGGCTGCATGATAAACAGAGTCCAGTCTCTGGTAGACAGAGGAGGCTGCATGATAAACAGAGTCCAGTCTCTGGTAGACAGAGGAGGCTGCATGATAAACAGAGTCCAGTCTCTGTAAGACAGAGGAGGTTGCATGATAAACAGAGTCCAGTCTCTGTAAGACAGAGGAGGCTGCATGATAAACAGAGTTCAGTCTCTATAAGACAGAGGAGGTTGCATGATAAACAGAGTCCAGTCTCTGTAAGACAGAGGAGGTTGCATGATAAACAGAGTCCAGTCTCTGTAAGACAGAGGAGGCTGCATGATAAACAGAGTCCAGTCTCTGGTAGACAGAGGAGGCTGCATGATAAACAGAGTCCAGTCTCTGTAAGACAGAGGAGGCTGCATGATAAACAGAGTCCAGTCTCTGGTAGACAGAGGAGGCTGCATGATAAACAGAGTCCAGTCTCTGTAAGACAGAGGAGGCCGCATGATAAACAGAGTCCAGTCTCTGTAAGACAGAGGAGGCTGTATGATAAACAGAGTCCAGTCTCTGGTAGACAGAGGAGGCTGCATGATAAACAGAGTCCAGTCTCTGGTAGACAGAGGAGGCTGCATGATAAACAGAGTCCAGTCTCTGTAAGACAGAGGAGGCTGTATGATAAACAGAGTCCAGTCTCTGGTAGACAGAGGAGGCTGCATGATAAACAGAGTCCAGTCTCTGTAAGACAGAGGAGGCTGCATGATAAACAGAGTCCAGTCTCTGGTAGACAGAGGAGGCTGCATGATAAACAGAGTCCAGTCTCTGGTAGACAGAGGAGGCTGCATGATAAACAGAGTCCAGTCTCTGGTAGACAGAGGAGGCTGCATGCATATACAACAAGTCACCATAATCAATTACAGAGAGAAAAGTGGCCTGAACAAACTTCTTTCTAGCCATAAGCAGGAAGCAAGCCGTATTACGGAAATAAAAACCCAATTTCAATTTAAGCTTCCTCACAAGATTACCCACATGAACTTTAAAGGACAACTTGTCATCCAACCAAATACCTAGGTATTGGTAGGATGACACTTTTTCAATGGATAAGCCACCAGATGTGGCAATGCTAACGTTTTCTGAGTTCTAGCTCTGGTAAAGGTCATTTTTGTACATTCAAGACCAGTTTGAGACCATAAAGGGAGGCCTGCAGTGACTGAAAATCAGTCTGGAGCTCTTCAACAGCCTGAACCAGACAAGGAGCACATCAATATATGACTGTATCGTCTGTATATGCAGTTGAAGTCAGAAGTTTACATACAGCTTAGCCAAATACATTTAAACTCAGTTTCTCACAATTCCTGACATTTAATCCTAGTAAAAATTCCCTGTTTTAGGTCAGTTAGGATCACCACTTTATTTTAAGAATGTGAAATGTCAGAATAATAGTAGAGAGAATGATTTATTTCAGCTTTTATTTCCTTCATCACATTCCCAGTGGGTCAGAAGTTTACATACACTCAATTAGTATTTGGTAGCATTGTCTTTAAATTGTTCAACTTGGGTCAAACGTTTCGGGTAGCCTTCCACAAGCTTCCCACAATAAGTTGGGTGAATTTTGGCCCATTCCTCCTGACAGAGCTGGTGTAACTGAGTCAGGTTTGTAGGCCTCCTTGCTCGCACACGCTTTTTCAATTCTGCCCACAAATTTTCAATTGGATTGAGGTCAGGGCTTTGTGATGGCCTCTCCAATATCTTGACTTTGTTGTCCTTAAGCCATTTTTCACAACTTTGGAAGTATGCTTGGGGTCATTGTCCATTTGGAAGACCCATTTGTGACCAAGCTTTAACTTCCTGACTGATGTCTTGATGTTACTTCAATATATCCACATTCATTTTCCTGCCTCATGATGCCATCTATTTTGTGAAGTGCACCAGTCCCTCCTGCAGCAAAGCACCCCCACAACATGATGCTGTCACCCCCGTGCTTCACGGTTGGGATGGTGTTCTTCGGCTTGCAAGCCGCCCCCTTTTTCCTCCAAGCATAACGATGGTCATTATGGCCAAACAGTTCTATTTTTGTTTCATCAGACCAGAGGACATTTCTCCAAAAAGTACTATCTTTATCCTCATGTGCAGTTGCAAACCGTAGTCTGTCTTTTTTATGGCGTTTTTGGAGCAGTGGCTTCTTCCTTGCTGAGCGGCCTTTCAGGTTATGTCGATATAGGTCTTGTTTTACTGTGGATATAGATACTTTGTACCTGTTTCCTCCAGCATCTTTACAAGATCCTTTGCTGTTGTTCTGGGATTGATTTGCACTTTTTCGCACCAAAGTACGTTCATCTCTAGGACACAGAACGCGTCTCCTTCCTGAGCGGTATGACGGCTGCCTGGTCCCATGGTGTTTATACTTGCGTACTATTGTTTGTACAGATGAACGTGGTACCTTCAGGCATTTGGAAATTGCTCCCAAGGATGAACCAGACTTGTGGAGGTCTAAAAAAAAATTCTGAGGTCTTGGCTGATTCCTTTTGATTTTCCCATAATGTCAAGCAAAGAGGCACTGAGTTTGAAGGTAGGCCTTGAAATACATCCACAGGTACACCTCCAATTGACTCAAATGATGCCAATTAGCCTATCAGAAGCTTCTAAAGCCGTGACATCATTTTCTGGACTTTTCCAAGCTGTTTAAAGGCACAGTCAACTTAGTGTATGTAAACTTCTGACCCACTGGAATTGTGATACAGTGAACTATAAGTGAAATAATCTGTCTGTAAACAATTGTTGGAAAAATGACTTGTGCCATGCACAAAGTAGATGTCTTAACCGACTTGCCAAAACTATAGTTTGTTAACAAGAAATTTGTGGAGTGGTTGAAAAACGAGTTTTAATGACTCCAACCTAAGTGTATGTAAACTTCTGACTTCAACTGTGTGTGTGTGTGTATATATATATATATATATATATATATATATATATGCAGGGTGGTATGAATGAGTAGGCGTGTCCAAACTTTTGACTGATTGATATATATATGTATAGTACCAGTCAAAAGTTTGGACACGCCTACTCCTTCATATCCCACCTGGCTTTCTTCTGAAGCTAAGCAGGGTTGGTCATGGTTGGTCCCTGGATGGGAGATCAGATGCTGCTGGAAGTGGTGTTGGAGGGCCAGTAGGAGGCACTCTTTCCTCTGGTCTAAAAAAATATCCCAATGCCCCAGGGCAGTGATTGGGGACATTGCCCTGTGTAGGGTGCCGTCTTTCGGATGGGATGTTAAACGGGTGTCCTGACTCTCTGAGGTCATTAAAGATCCCATGGTGCTTATTGTAAGAGTAGGGGTGTTAACCCCGGTGTCCTGGATAAATTCCCAATCTGGCCCTCATACCATCACGGCCTCCTAATCATCCCCAGCTTACAATTGGCTCATTCATCCCCCCTCCTCTCCCCTGTAACTATTCCCCAGGTCGTTGCTGTAAATGAGAACGTGTTCTCAGTCAACTTACCTGATAAAATAACGGTTAAATAAATAATTCAAGGCTTTTTCTTTATTTTTTACTATTTTCTACATTGTAGAATAATAGTGAAGACATCAAATCAATGAAATAACACATGAAATCGTGTAGTAAAAATAAAAGTGTTAAACAAATCAAAATATATTTTTTGAGATTCTTCAAAGTAGCCACCCTTTCCCTGGACGACAGCTTTGCACACTTTTGGCATTCTCTCAACCAGCTTCACCTGGAATGCTTTTCCAACAGTTGTGGAGTTCCCACATATGCTGAGCACTTGTTAGATACTTTTCCTTCACTCTGCGGCCCAACTCATCCCAAATCATCTCAATTGGGTTGAGGTCATCTGATGCAGCGCTCCATCACTCTCCTTCTTGGTCAAATAGTCCTTACATAGCCCGGAGGTGTGTTTTGGGTCCTTGTCCTGTTGAAAAACAAATGATAGCCCCACTAAGCGCAAACCAGATGGGATGGCGTATCGCTGCAGAATGCTGTGTTAGCCATGCTGGTTAAGTGTGCCCTGATTTCTAAATAAATCACAGTGTCACCAGCAAAGCACCCTCACACCACCTGCTTCACGGTGGGAACCTCACATGCAGAGATCCTCCGTTCACCTAGTCTGCGTCTCACAAAGACACAGCGGTTGGAACCAAAAATCTCACATTTATACTCAGACTTAAGGACAGATTTCCACCAGTCTAATGTCCATTGCAGGTTTTAAAGTGCAAGCAGTCCCATGTTTCAGTCCATTATGAACACAAGCCATGGTTTTAAAACCCATTAGAATATAGGTTTATGATGTATTTAAAGAGAAAAGCTTGATTTGTGCTGGATTAATTTGTAAGTAAACATTTTTACGCCCCTTCTTGACTTTTTCCACTT
Organism: Salmo trutta; assembly: GCF_901001165.1. Lineage (NCBI taxonomy): Eukaryota > Metazoa > Chordata > Actinopteri > Salmoniformes > Salmonidae > Salmo > Salmo trutta. The sequence continues at coordinate 55,965,438 of NC_042963.1, read as the reverse complement.
GCATTCACAATCATACTGTAGCGTCCAAGACATGCTGCAGAACTTTGGTGACTGAAGTATTTTCAAAACCTCCCGCTTTGGGGTGGATGCGTCAATGTGTACTTCATACATGCATAGTCTAGGAGCAGAATTACCTTTCACAAAAATCCCTAGTTTGAACACGATTGTGAATAAAAATGAGTGAAGATCCCTATGTTGAAAATGTAGTGTAAAGCCAATGTTTATTTGACAGAATGGTCATCATAATTATATGAAGTACAACAAGTTACTCTAGCAACAACACAGATGATAAATATATAAATAAAAGCATTGGAGCGTTATGAACGTAAAACAATTGATGAAACTTAACCTATCAAGTCCTCACGACATTTCATTCATCTCAGATCAAAGTTTTAAAAAAAATCTAAGAAAAATCTTACAAATCTGACAGTATTTAAAAGTTCTGTAGGTGTTGACACATCTAGACACAGACAACAAACAAAAGACCTCAGGCCAGAGTGATTCAGGATCGATGCAGTAGTTCTGAAACCTCAGAGCTAAAACACAGTTGCACTGAGAGACGCTGGGTTCTGTTCTGATACTAATGCATTATATTCAGCTGTTACATTTCCTTCATCTAGACATGTACAAAATGGACAGGGACAGAAACCGGGAAACTCAAGCCAGAACGATGTTTCGGCTGGATGAATCAAGGACAGGTTCTGTCCGATCCCTCAACTCAGAGATTAGTGACAGTAGAGTTTAGATGTCCTGTCTTGACAGATTTGGAAGCTTTTGAGAGAACTCGCTGTGGAGGAGAACAGAGATATTAAAAACAAACAAAAATGGAACCGCACGTACAGAAAGATCAAAATACGAGAATTCAATAAAGTCAAGTCTGTCTTGGAGGTAAGTGGGAAATATATATTTTTTAAATAAATGTAGAATTGTTAAGTGGAACATCCCTTTTAGTTTTTCCACATTTTTTGCAACTTGGCACATTTTCAAAACTCTTACGTAAAAATTATTAAACTGATAACACTTGTAATGTCCTCCATCTTAGGTTCAGAACCTTTTGCACAATCATTTGTATTTCACCACAGAGTCATTCATGCCAAAAAAAAATCTAAAGTTCTGTGAAATACCATGAGAACATTGAGTTTAGTCCCAAATACAATCAGATAATGATAAGGCTCACCATTTTAGTCATTTTTAACTACCATTTAATCCAATAGCAAACAAAATACAAGATACACATTTCAAAAAAAAAATATTTTGACATTCTGAAGAATAGATGGTATATTTTTTCCCCATACAGTATTTGACTAGAACTTGACACTCAATTATTATTATAAATTTGTATCCAATGGTAGGTTTGTGAGCATGTTACCGAATATTTCAGTCTTAGTTTCATTGTCGTTATATAGTACATACTGGATGTAGGACAAAAATCATCAGAAAGGGGTATAATAAAGCAATTGGCGACTGTAAAAAAACAGCCTTGTGTGTTACGCCATTTCTGCCCCCGTGCAACACTGTACAAGATCACATTTCCAACATGACAACTGATACAGTATCACACAACCTCTACTTGAAATGCATCTGTTTTCAGTGACATTCAGATGAGTGGAATATATTATGACCGTCCCAGGTGTTTCACCAGTACAGTGTACACTAATTCTAAACGGTAGCATCGTCCACTTTAATTCTAAACGGTAGCATCGTCCACTTTAATTCTAAACGGTAGCATCGTCCACTTTGTCCTATGGAAGCACACTGGCTGATTGAGGACGATGTAGTATTTACAGCCACATCCATATATATGATATGGTTTTACCTTCCAACAAATTTGTCAAATTGATACATTAGGTAAAAAATATTGGACTTTTAGTGTTCAGCAGTTATCAAACTATATAATGTTAACTTAAAATAGGCACTTCGTAATCAGTTGAGCAGTTTGATTATGACAAAGAACAAAATGTAAAGTGCATTTTGAAAAGGAGATACTTAAGATTGAATATGTATCCAAACTGAAAGTGATTTAGTGCAGTGAACAAAGTGATTGTTTGAAAATGTGCGTAGAGTTAAACATGAGCCGTCTTAACGTGCTTGGAGTTGTGAAAATTGCACCAACGTGATAAATAAAATAAAAATGAAACTTCCCATAAAGAGAGCGTAGAACAAAAAGCCAGTAGGTTAATGTTAAAGAGGATAGAAGACATTGAAAAACATGGATGGGTGACAATGGTTTAAAAATGTCTAATGCAGCCGTTTATCTCAATATCAAATCATTTTTAGTTAACAATTAAGTCCCTTACTGTGATTGTTTTCAATTAAAATGGTCAAAAAGAAAACAAAAATAGCTTCTCATCAAAGGGAAAATTCACAAGCAAGAATTTTGCTAGGACTGTCTGGGAGGGGTCTGAGTGAGGAGGGGAATACTGAAAACTAGCTGTTATTGGCTGAGAGGTTTGGAACGCTCTTATTGGTCTATCAACTGATCACATTTGGGGAGGTGTGTGGGGGGGGATTGAATATATAAAAAGTGAGGCAGATTATAAATAATAAAAACAATTAAATTGATAGGACCCCCCCCCCCCCCAGCAACACACAGTCCAGTTCAACAAAGTGTTAGTTTGATCTTCAATAAAATGTCAAAATTGCTCCTCACAAGATGGTGAGGCCAACCGAACCAGACCAGGCTCTCAGTTGCACTCTTGTTTAGCCTCACTGTTACGGTGTTAAAATAAAGCGTTCCTTCATACAGAACCGGTAATGGAGGTAGATTCAATGTTGACAAAATCCTTCTAAAATAAAAATGTTGTTAGATGGAGGGGGGGGGGGGGGGAGAGACTCCGAGTGCCTCAGCGGTCTAAAGGCACTACATCTCAGTGCTAGAGGCGTCACTACAGACCCTGGTTCGATTCCAGGCTGTATCACAACCAGCCGTGATCGGGAGTCCCATACAGTCCCAGCGTCATCCGGGTTAGGCCGTCATTGTAAATTAAGAATTTGTTCCTAACTGACTTGCCCTAGTTAAATAAATATGGTCACAGAGAAAAGAAACAGTCGAGTCCAGCTGTCCACGATAGTATGCTAAGCTTTCAGTTAAACGCATTACCACACTGTTACAGCGTAAGACTGGTGCATAGAAAACCTGGTGCCATTCTCTCACTGGACACACAGGAAGACAATCGCCACTCATCTCTATGATTGGATTGTGTATTGCTGGGTCGATGATTGGTGGCTAGGTGATAACCTAGGAAATGGGGTTGGAAATTACCGAAAATTCAGAATAGGTGCTGGCGACAGAGTTAATGCTGATGTTAGGGTGTGAGGCAGGGCTTCGGGCCGGGTTTCTTAACACGCCGCTCAGAGCCATGCCGTTCAGGTGGGAGATGTTCTCCTTGTTCCTCTCCACCGTACGGGGGGTTCGTCCAACACGACTCGGGGTCCTCAGAGGAAGCTATGAGGGTTGGTGTTAGAAAATAGTTATTATCTTTAAGCCATAAAAATAAAAAATAAAAAATGTAATTCTCTGTGCTTGAACACAGATGGTAAGTGCACTACTAACCTTGCTAGCAGACATAGGTAGTCTGAGGACCGGAGACTGACACATGGTTCCTCTGAAGGCAGAGCGTAAGGTGCTGTTAGGAGTAGAGCCGTAGATACTGCTAGTGGCATTGAGCTGAGAGAACCAAAATAAACACATTACGTCACAATGACAATGGCTTTATTGTAGAGAACAGTAAAGTACTTCAGTGCTCCCGTTTTTTAAAACATTTTTTAAACGTTGAATTATGAATAAACTAAAACTGACAATGGTAATATATTTCTAAAATTGAGAAACAGATTGAATTTGATCCCAAAAAAACAACAATAGTGACTAATAAATTAAAATGAAAAAAATTAATAAAAAAAAACAGGTGATTTGACCTTTCTTGCTTTGCCAGGCGTAGGGGTCCCTGCAAGGCGTCTTTTGGATGGGGTTTGTTGAGCAGTGCCATACATCAGGTCATGTTCAATCTGTTGGTTCTTCTTCAGTTGCTGTTTCACAAATAAATCACAGTCAATATTCTCATCTGAACCAGATTCACTCATTACTAGGGAAGTAGTTAAGATGTCTCTGTTTTGAATACTTTTGAAACCCCCACTGATCCAATTACGACATGACTGGGGCAAGCTGTGTCAAGACAGTGATTGCAATCTAAGTCAACGTTTATTTAATCGTGTTTGATCAGTGATTAGCTCAAGGAAGGGAGGAAGCACATTAAGAGCATTGAAACAAGGCCTTTAATCTTACCCTCTCATTCTTCTCTCTCTCCTTCTCCAGACGCAGTAGTTCCCACTGTTCCTCGACGTACTGGAGAAACCGTTGTCCGTTAACCAGGAACTCTCTGTACTGCTCCTCCTCCCATAGGTCTATCTGGGCCTTCAGGCTCTTCTCCAACTGGAACACATGAGAGAACATGCTTCAAATTAATATGCCCCAAATAAAATAAAAAAACAGCAAGAAATATAGAACCAAAACAAGCCAGCTAATCAGTATTCGGACAGACCGTTGGGTAGAGGAAGTAATGAACATTAAAATCACAACTTATCCTCACCTTTGGCAGGCTTTTCTGCAGGTCGGCTCTCTGCTTCTCCTCTTTGAGTAGGTTCCCGCCTCGGTTGTTGAATCTAGAAGGATCGGTCACCTTTTTCTGTGGAGAGTTGAACCTTGTGTTTATAATACAGTCACTTGAAAAACACATGAAGGGCAGGGCCAAACAGTTGACTCAATGGCGCAACAGATACAGGAAACATCAATATAATCTTGCAGTGTGATTTAATATGGAACTTTTCTTCGACAATGTGCATTATTTCATTTGCACTACAAAAATTCTCAAAATTGGTGCCTAATATCTGTAAACAAGAACACGTCTCATATTCATCAGTAAAGTGCTCGCCTCTAGTTGTAGGAACAGAGTCCAGCTCTCTTGCCACCTGGTAACTCCTTCAAACAGCTCCCTGTGGTCTTGATAATGCTTCTTCAGACTCAGCAGCTCTGCCTCGTGTAGGTTCAGCAGCTCCACGGTGTAGTCAACTGATGAGGAGACATGTATTGTACCAAATCTCACTAGGACAACCAGGGTTGTGTTCACACGTTCATTAGTCACAAAATTTAATGATATTATTATTATTAATATATATATATATATATATATATATATATATATATATATATATATATATAATAATAATAATAATAATAATATATATATATATATATATATATATAAATATAAATATATATATATAAAAAAAAAATGTCTGAAACAAGGTGGAACTATCTGGACTACCGTCCAATTACAAACGGAGATTTGAGCAGTCCGTCGCAAAATGTGTTGCTACTGTGTACCCTAATGAACGACACAACTCAGTACATTACGGTCAAACTATAAGATAGTACTTCCCCACGGGGGACCAGTACGGAGAAAAGAGAAAAAAAATAACGTATGAAAATGTCTGAAATGTATGCATTCACTACTGTAAGTCGCTCTAGATAAGAGCGTCTGCTAAATGACTAAAATGTAAATATACTTTAAAATGATCCATTAATAAACAGTCACAGCAATAGAAGCCAAACAACAACTGACCATCATAGTAGGGTGTGAAGGCCCGTCTCTGTTCCAGACTGTAGTAACAACTCTCCCAGAATAGAGCCACCTCAGTCCTGATGGCTTCTATCACATTCTTCATGTTCTTTATTTTCAGCTCATCCAGGCGCCGGCACTCTGTTTCTAACTGTAGGAAGGAACTCGCAAACGTCAGTCAGTCAGTAAATCAATCAATTACGGTTCTGACATTCCATTCAAACCTTACTGATAACATACTGTTCATTCTACTCAGATGGGGCCACCTGAAAAGGCAATGGTTGGTTATAGGCATCCCCTCGTTACCATACATGTTTACAGTGGCAAGGTAAATTAATGTAATTCAACATTTTCCTGAATATAAACTGTATCGAGCATCTTCCACTACACCAAAGACCTTTAGGCCTCTAAATTTCACTGCAAGTATGTCCATATCTGATCAGCTTGACAGGTTACGTACATAATTAAAATATAGAATACGAGAAGATTGCCATAGTTGTGAGAAACACAAAATAAAATGTTTAAAAATGCTCACAGCGTCCATGTTTTTCTTCCTGGACTGGACCATGTGATCTGACATGCCTTCCCTCTCCTCCTGGAGGACCTGCAGCCTCTCCCACAGCTCCTGGATCTTACTGCGGTAGGAGTTACACACCAACTCATTCTCGGTCTTACGATCCTCCAGCTGAGAATAACACAGCAAGACCGTCAGGTGACGAGTTGACTGACAAGAAGATGGCATATGGGACGCATTTATAAAATAATAAAAAAAACATTCATATAATAAAACACATACTGTAGTTACATCATTAGGACGCAGAGTATCAAATGTATAACGTTCAGATTAGAAAACCCATTATGTAGAACAAACATTCCTCTCTGACGTAGAATAAAGAATCCCGACGTAACTGAACAGACTTAACAGTAGTGTCCTGACCTGTCCCAGCAGCAGTTGGAGAGCTGCGATGTTGTCGTTGGACAGACAGAAGGCCTCCTCGTCCTCACACACCACGTCCCTCTCAAAGCTGGTGTCTGGCAGCTGGTCCAGCTCCTCCATACACACAATGATCTGACGCTTGATTCCCACAAACTCGCCATGGCGACGATCCTGGAACATGAGCGAGAGTGAGAGAGAGTGAGAATAATCCTCAACTTAAAATGACATCAAGATTGTCTGAATGAACATAGTCTAACATTCTCCAGTCTAAACGGATTTACTTACGTAAGTCTGTTCAATCCTACGTGGATAGAAGGCTTACTTGCCGTTAAACTAGGTGTAACTAGTTGGGGACTAGTAACCGAAAGGTTGCAAGTTCGAATCCCCAAGCTGACAAGGTACAAATCTGTCGTTCTGCCCCCTGAACAAGGCAGTTAACACACTGTTCCTAGGCCGTCATTGAAAATAAGAATTTGTTCTTAATTGACTTGCCTCGTTAAATAAAAGGTACAAAAAAAAAAAATATATATATATATATAATTAAAAATGCACATCAGCATTTGATCATCACATGCCCATTCCAACTTCAGAGCTGCAATTCTCAAATGCACCTGAAAAGTAACCTAAAGTCTGTGCTTTAAAGCCAACGAGTCCCACCATAAAGCGTGTGCGTTTTGAACTTTAACCCCATTTAAAAACGTGTGTCTGAGCTATAGAATTCTGGGTTGGACCATTGGGATTCATCTACTTCCGCATCCGTAGATAATGAATGGGGGGCTGAGCTAGAGCGGTGTTTGTGAGACGAGGGCAGATCCCAAAAAATAAACTCATGAATGCAACAGTTTTATATCCAATAGTTTTGTGTTCTACTTGTAGCCCTGGTTGTCCTTTAAAGAAAAATTGTAAAATACTTAATTGTGAGGCTCAATATAAAGGCTGGACATGAAGATAAATGAAAGTCAGATAAATGAAAAGTCAATTTTTGCTGTGGTCTCAGGACTGATAGGGTGAAGTTACAGCCCCATTCACTGAGAATTAATGAGTTTCTATTAAGCAACTTGTGATCCTTCTAATTTCAGAGTCTGTGACTACAATTTTATGGCCCTGAATTTTCCCATTTCGGAGCCACATAAACTGACCAAGGAAAAACTCCTGGTCGTAAAAAATGCTGGCTACATACTAGGAAAATGATGAACAATGAAGCATACATGCCTTCTCTTTAGTGAGATCTTTGAGGTAAGAGCGATAGCTGTCCAGTTGCTCCAGGGAAGGGACCGTGTCCATGTCAATACAGAAGGGGACTGAACACATGACGTCACACAGCTCCCGGTCCTGCTTGGACAGAGTCTTCAGCTCCTTAACTCTCTGACTCTTCTGTTTCATCATTACCTCCAGGCGTGACCTGATGTCCTTCTCCAGCTGCAGCATAGTCCTCCCCACATCCTCCTATAAAACACATCAAGATGGTTGAGGAGAACGTTAGTAAAATATTTGTGATTCCTTTATTTAACCAGGAAAGTAACATTAAGATTCACCTATTTTTGAAGTGAGCCCTGAATTAAAAAAAAAAATGCAACATTAAGGTAAAGGTGAGCATCTTATTCCCCCCCCCCCCATTTCATTTCTAAAGGTAGAAGACATTTTTTTTTTCTCTGTGTCTTATTTATTTGTCGCACTGCTTTGCTTTATCTTGGCCAGGTCGCAGTTGTAAATGAGAACTTGTTCTCAACTGGCCTACTTGGTTAAATAAAAGGTTTAAAAAATAAATAAATAATAATAATTATACCTCAAATGGGGATAGTTGAAGCTCAGAACACAGAACATCCAGCTCTTTACGACAGGATTTTATGCTGCTCATCAATCTCTTCCTTAGACTGTCCTCCTCAGCAATCATCATGTCCAGCAAGCCCTGGGTAGAAAACCGGTTAGAAGACAGGCCACCGGTTAAAAAAAAAAAAAGACATTCAGAAACTCTTGGTAGGACAATGGAAGTTTGATTCAAAAAGCAACCTCCATTTAACCTAGAAAGTGTTGCTGAATAAATACATCCATCTTCAGTCTGCTCATGCCCCTTGGTCAAAAATGAGATAGTGACAGCATTGTTTCTCTAGTTCAGTGCCGGGTGGGTATAATCATTTGTGGGACGTTCCAAAAGGAATCCGTTCCAAAAACTTCGTAAATAACACGGTCGCCAACAAACAACATACCAGGTAGGTAAGTGGGACATTTAGTTGCGTTTTTTTTTTTTTAACTCACCACTTTTATTCAGAAAAATGTCTGTCTTCACTCTGGTAGCCTATGGACAAACATTAAGAATAAACTACATTGATGCCTATTCAGCAGCTAGTTAGCTAGGTAAATTAATCATGCTAACTTTGTATCCGTTGTTTGTTGGCATCCTTGTTATTTATGAAGTTTTTGGAACAGATTCCTGTTGGAACATTCCACAAATTATACCCACCCTCCAGTGCACACGGGATAAAAAGTACATTTTACATTTGAGTCATTTTAGCAGACGCTCTTATCCAGAGCAACTTACAGTAGTGAATGCATACATTTCATAAAAATGTTTTTTCTTCCCATACTGGTCCCCTGTGGGAAGCGAACCCACAACCCTGGCGTTGCAAACACCATGCTCTACCAACTGAGCCACAGGGCTCAATAGACGTTTGGAAAGATGCAGAACTCACTTTGATATGTTTCCTAACCACATCAGTCCTTTGTAGTCTCTGATCCTCTGGAATTCCTATTTCCTCCCAGATGTCCTTCAACCGGTTAAGGGCTCGATTCAGACATTCTACCGACTCCGCAGCATGGATATCACTGTACAGGGAGGAACATGAAAAGCAGGTTACTTAAATATGTTGTTAAATATTAAAATGCTGCAGCCTGTAACTACGGGAAAGAGTACAGATCAGGTTCACACTTGTCTCTGGATTGTTGTATTGCAGAGCTTTGTTGTTGGGCAAAAGAACAAGTGAGCTGAATAGGGTTTTTTTTGTCGAAGGTGTCAAAATGACATGTAACGTTAGTTAACTATGTAGAGAAGTTCGCCAAGTGTAAAATGTAAGTCGTCTACATGTATCGATCAAAGGACTCATTGATTGGCATTCCTGTCTCTGCAGGTTAACCTTAAACCGGTTGGTTGACTTGGTAACGTTATTGGTTTTATCAAAACAGCCCAAGTAAAGTTAGTTAGCTAGTTAAGCTAGCGACTGCATTTAAAATACATGTCTAGCCAGTTCATATTTACATAGTTACTTGTGATAATATACAGTAACGTTGGTTATGGGACTCGTTACCGTATTATTTTGATATCAAACCAAAAAAGGTGGAAAACAACAAAACGGCTGGCCAGCATGGCAAGTAACCTTAGCTATTACCGATAGGTTACGACAGCTAACTTTACTGCAACATCTTACGCCAATATGTGACCTTGGTTAGTCTTTGCTAGCTAACTCAAGATATTACCCTCGTTGGTTTAAGTTGGCGAGCTAACTACTTTACTGTAATTAGCAATCCAGCTACTGTAGCTAGCTGCCGACGTCCATAGCAACAACATACGAAGACATCCAAACACAACAAACCAGAAAAATGTTTTTTTTTCTTCACAAACCTCCTCCTCATGGTCACGGTCCACCGAAAACACAACACTGGTTAATAATAAATAAAAAAAAGAATAAAATTAAAATGTTGTTGCCTAAAATACGTTTCTTTAAAACACACTGAAAGCACAGAAAGATGGTCGTTTCTAGCTGCTTCTGCGACTCGGTTCAAATTCTTCACCGAAACTCTGCTTCTCTTCCCATTGGCCGATACAGAGAAAACGTCACCACAACAGGTTTCTATTGGCCGAAGTACTTAATTAATTTTTTTATTTTTTTATTTTTTTATTTCACCTTTATTTAACCAGGTAGGTTAGTTGAGATCAAGTCCTTTATTTAACCAGGTTGGTTAGTTGAGATCAAGTCCTTTATTTAACCAGGTAGGTTAGTTGAGATCAAGTCCTTTATTTAACAAGGTAGGTTAGTTGAGAACAAGTTCTCATTTACAACTGCGACCTGGCCAAGATAAAGCAAAGCAGTTCGACACATACAACAACACAGAGTTACACATGGAGTAAAACAAACATACAGTCAATAATACAGTAGAAAAATAAGTCTATATACAATGTGAGCAAATGAGGTGAGATAAGGGAGGTAAAGGCAAAAAAGGCCATGGTGGCAAAGTAAATACAATATAGCAAGTAAAACACTGGAATGATAGATTTGTAGTGGAAGAAAGTGCAAAGTAGAAATATAAATAATGGGGTGCAAAGGAGCAAAATAAATAAATACAGTAGGGGAAGAGGTAGATAGATGGGCTGTTTACAGATGGGCTATGTACAGGTGCAGTGATCTGGGAGCTGCTCTGATAGCTGGTGCTTAAAGCAAGTGAGGGAGATAAGTGTTTCCAGTTTCAGAGATTTTTGTAGTTCGTTCCAGTCATTGGCAGAGCAGAATCAAGAGCTCACCTTTGTATTGGTCAATAAGTGAATCATAACCGATGACTATTTACCATGATTAAATAATATATACAGTACCAGTCAAAAGTTGACACACCTACTCATTCAAGGGTTTAAAATATATATATGTATTTATCATTCATCCATACTGTGCGTGTCCCATCATTTCTGGTAATTTATGACAAATGTATAAAGTATACGTTTTATAAACTCATGAGCACCAGCCAGCGAATTAGCCTGAAAAAATGACTCAATGTCACACTCTATTGGCGAAGAAATGTAATACACCTAGAATGTACCTACATATTTTCCTAAACTAACAAAACCAGGCTAATACGCTTTCCTGGAGTTGATAAAACATATATTTTATACATTTGTCATTAATTACCTGCAATAATGGGGCACACACACAGTATGGACGAATGTTCAGTAGTCAAGCGCATATAAACAGCACTCCTAAAGAAGATGTCTTTTTGAGTTGGGTCGTATCACAACCGGCAGTGATCGGGGTACCAATTGGCCAAGCATCGTCCAGGTTCGGGTTTGGCCCGGGGTAGGATGTCATTATAAATAATAATTTGTTCTTAACTGACTCGACTAGTTAAATAAAGGTTTACATCGTACATTAGCAATTTATGTTATTAGTAACTACTGTTGATTTGGCGTCAAATAAACCACTCTTGATATGTTATTTGCCGAATCTCAGTTTTCCATGTGGGTTTTATGCTAAAATTCCCTCTTTGAAGTTGGTAACGTTTATATTTGTATTAAAAGGTGGATTTTATAATGTAATGTCAATTTTATACATTTCTATCTCGAGACCATTGAATTAACAAGATTACCTAGAATCCCATACCTTTATTACTGAGTGAATTAGACAATGTAAACACACTAATCTACCAGGAGGTGGCCTAATACCCATTTTAGGCAGGAATTTCTCAACTTAATTACAACGTTACAATAGCAATATTTCGTTTCAGGTCTACAAGCCTCTGGGTTCCTACTGTAGTACTAACTAACTACTGTAATTTACTCTCTAGATGAAATTGAAAAGGGATTGAGACATGTCAAACACATCCCTTGTTTCAGAACTCATGTCCAAACTAGGCCTACACCCCAAAACTGACCTATGATGGTTTTCCTTTTCATCAACAACTGAAGTGATCAGATAGATGATGAGGTTGAAGGCAGATAATAACATAACAGAGAAACAGAATGATTGCTGTAACTATGTGCCTCTTCTTTACTTAGTCATGATAGACTAATGTTGCAATTGTTTGAGGTTTTGATCTTTTTTTCCATTCCACTGACAGATTTTCTGGGAACTAGAGCATATGGAAAATATACGTTTTTTTATTTTTCCATCACAGACACAAAGATAGAGTCAATAGTAAGATTATATAACACAGAACATGACGACTTGTTAAGTAAATAAATAAACATGGAATATGCAAACACCAGTAACAAAAATCTAAACATCAACATGTTTAATGATACCTGATTTGTTTCTGGGGTATTATTTTAAATGTAATGAAATACAATTACAGTAGACAGTTATTATTGTCCTATTTTCAAGACATAGCAGTGAGGTTAGGCCTACTCCCAAAGCCCGTATACAGTGGTATTACATGGACCATCTCTGGTACTCCTAGCGAGGGTAGTGCCTCCTCTCTGTAGTCGAGACTTTCCTCAGTACCTCCGGACTGAACTGGTAGGTCAGTTTTTTCTTGACCTTTCTGATCTCTCCAGTCTTGCCGTAGTTCCGCAGGGCCCTGGCCATCTTCTGATACGTCATCCTCTTCCTGTTTCCTTTCTGCGTGCCCCAGCGATTGGCCAGAGTCTCCTTGTTTTTAGAGGAGAACTGGAAGATTCCTTTCTCTCTGTCCACCCACCACATACTGTCCTTCATGTCTTCGTTCTTCAGCGTGTCCAGGAGGAACTGGTACAGCCGGATCTTCCTCTTGTTACCTGGATAGAGAGATGTGACAGATATTTCACATGAATTTCATAAAATGGCAGAATGAATTCATTTCTATGGCTATTGTTGGATTATGTTAAAGGCTATTAGCAAGTGTGTGGTCCCTGTATGTAATAGCCACCCAACAGATGTATCCCCTGTAATGCTACTGTACTCACTCTCACATGGAAGACTTATGTTTCACAAACGAATGAAAAGGATTATGTCAGTCAGTAAGTAAGTATTTAGTAATTAATTAATTAAATTTGGGTTATTAATTAAGTAATTAATTAAGTCAGTCAGTCAGCACTCACTGGAGTCTCCCCCAAAGGGGACATGGTCTCCGTAGTCCTCTTCATCACCCTCAGATACCTCCAGTGGGGGACTGTGGCCCACAGGTTCCTCCTCCTCTGAGCAGTAGTAGCTAGGGGACACAGGGGCCTGTTGCTGGTAATACACTGTGTGGTTGTAGTACGGCATCTGTGGAGAAGAAAGGATGACATATCATTTGCTGTCATGATGAATTGTTGTACTGTATGTTTTTTTTGGGGGGCATTTATATGACATAGTACACACATTTTATTGACCCATTTGTTGCACAACTTCTGGCAGAAAGTATGCAAAACCTACACATAGCCTCTTCATCCAGGTAGTCCCATTGAGATCTAAATACTTATTTCACTAAAGGTGCCCTGTCTGGCCATAAGAGATGATAGGCTTAGTATTATGCTTGATTAGTTATCTCTCTGACTTTGTGATCACATGCACATCATAGGAGGTTGGTGGCACCTTAATTGGGGAGGATGTGCTCGTGGTAATGGCTAATCCCGGTCTTAGGTCAGTTAGGATCACCACTTTATTTTAAGAATGTGAAATGTCAGAGTAATAGTAGAGAGAATTATTTATTTCAGCTTTTATTTCTTTCATCACATTCCCAGTGGGTCAGATGCCTGGGGTCATTGTCCATTTGGAAGACCCATTTGCGACCAAGTTTTAACTTCCTGACTGATGTCTTGAGATGTTGCTTCAATATATCCACATCATTTTCCTGCCTCATGATGCCATCTATTTTGTGAAGTGCACCAGGCCATCCTGCAGCAAAGCACCCCCACAACATGATACTGCCACCCCTGTGCTTCACGGTTGGGATGGTGTTGTTCGGCTTGCAAGCCTCCCCCTTTTTCCTCCAAGCATAACGATGGTCATTATGGCCAAACAGTTCTATTTTTGTTTCATCAGACCAGAGGACATTTCTCCAAAAAGTATGATATTTGTCCCCATGTGCAGTTGCAAACCGTAGTCTGGCTTTTTTATGGCCTTTCAGGTTGTCATTATAGGACTTGTTTTACTGTGGATATAGATACCTTTGTACCTGTTTCCTCCAGCATCTTCACAAGGTCCTTTGCTGTTGTTCTGGGATTGATTTGCACTTTTCGCACCAAAGTATGTTCATCTCTAGGAGACAGAACGCGCCTCCTTCCTGAGCGGTATGACGGCTGTGTGGTCCCATGGTGTTTATACTTGCATAATATTGTTTGTACACATGAACGTGGTACCTTCAGGCATTTGGAAATTGCTCCCAAGAATGAACCAGACTTGTGGAGGTCTACAATTTTTTTTCTGAGGTCTTGGCTGATTTACTTTTGATTTTCCCATGATGTCACGCAAAGAGGCACTGAGTTTGAAGGTAGGCCTTGAAATACATCCACAGGTACACCTCCAATTGACTCAAATTATGTCATGTTATTGGAATATTTGAGTAAAGTTACTTGTGTTACTCATCTCTGCTGTCCTACGCCTGACTCCTCTGCACCAGCTACACCCAGACCACTACAGAATCACGCACCTAAAAAATGGAGTCAGCAGGGGCAGACAACCCCCCTTTGGCGGTCGAGGAGCGCATCCAGCAGCATGCGACCATGTTGCAACGTCTCGGCACCGCCATGGATCGCTGCAGACGATGGACCGATGGGAGACAGGAGGAGTTCTTCCAGCGCCTCCACCTGCACCACTACAACAGGCACCACTGTTCACCCCTCCTTCACCCGGTCCCAGTGGGATTCGGCTCGGGCTCCCGAGGGAGATTGATGGGACGGCTGCTGGATGCCAGGGGTTCCTACTCCAGCTGGAACTCTACCTGGCGACTGTCCACCCGGCTCCTTCAGGACGTGAGAGCGTGTCCGCCCTCGTCTCCTGTCTCTCAGGCAAAGCCCTGGAGTGGCCCAATGCCATATGGGGGGAAGGAGAAGCGGTGTTGGACCATTACGCGGAGTTCACCCGCAGCTTTTGGGCAGTTTTCGACCACCCGCCTGAGGGTAGAGCGGCGGGTGAACGTCTGTTCCACTTGAGGCAGGGGACGAGGAGCGCACAGGAGTTCGCCTTGGACTTCCGGACCCTGGCCGCCAGTGCGGGATGGAACAACAGGGCCCTGATCGAGCACTACCAGTGCAGTCTGCGTGAGGACGTCTGTCGGGAGTTGGCCTGCAGGGACACCACTCTCACGTTTGACCAGCTGGTGGACATGTCTATCCGGCTGGACAACCTGCTGACTGCCAGCGGACATCCGGATCGGGGCCTGTCAGTTCCATCCCCCAGCACCACCGCTCCGACGCCCATCGAGCTGGGAGGTGCTGCGCTTAGGGCGACCGGAGGAGGGGCCGTTCCCTGTACCATCTGTGGCCGCAGAGGGCACACTGCTGGTCGGTGCTGGGGGGGTTCCTCAGGGAGTCGAGGCAGCAGGGAGGGCACTCTCGTGTCACCCCAGGTGAGTCGGCACCAGGCTCACTCAGAGCCCCCTGTTGCTCACATATTTTTGTTTATACATTTTCCTGAGTTTTCCCCGCATTCCCAGCATAAGGCGCTCGTAGATTCAGGCGTAGCTGGGAATTTTATTGACAGAGCATTTGCCCATAGTTTGGGGATCCCCATTGTTCCTGTGGATATGCCCTTCCCTGTGCACGCTCTAGATAGTCGACCATTAGGGTCAGGGCTGATTAGGGAGGCCACCGCTCCACTGGGCATGGTTACGCAGGAGGGTCACAAGAAGAGAATTAGTCTTTTCCTTATTGATTCTCCTACATTTCCCGTGGTGCTGGGCCTACCCTGGTTGGCCTGTCATGACCCCACTATTTCGTGGCAACGGAGGGCTCTCAAGGGGTGGTCACGAAAGTGCTCGGGGAGGTGTTTAGGGGTTTTCGTCGGTGCTACTATGGTGGTAAGTCCAGAACAGGTCTCCACCGTGCGCATCCCCTCTGAATATGCCGATTTGGTTCTCGCCTTCTGTAAGAAGAGGGCGACTCAATTACCACCCCATTGACAGGGGGATTGTGCGATAAATCTCCTGGTAGACGCCGCACTTCCCAGGAGTCACGTGTATCCTTTGTCACAGGAGGAGACGGCAGCTATGGAAACATATGTCTCCGAATCCCTGGGGCAGGGGTACATTCGGTCCTCCACTTCACCTACCTCCTCGAGTTTCTTTTTTGTGAAGAAGAAGGATGGGGGTCTGCGCCCGTGCATTGACTATCGAGGGATCAACCAAATCACTGTGAGGTACAGCTACCCGCTGCCTCTCATAGCCAGTGCGATAGAGGCAATGCACTGGGCACGCTTCTTCACAAAATTGGAATACCAGGAGCGCTTACAACCTGGTGCGTATCCGGAAGGGAGACGAGTGGAAGACGGCGTTCAGTACTACTTCAGGGCACTATGAGTACCTCGTCATGCCTTACGGGTTGATGAATGCTCCATCAGTCTTCCAAGCCTTTGTAGACGAGATTTTCAGGGACCTGCACGGGCAGGGTGTAGTGGTGTATATTGATGACATTCTGATATACTCCGCTGCATGCGCCGAGCATGTGTCCCTGGTGCGCAAGGTGCTTGGTCGACTGTTGGAGCATGACCTGTACATCAAGGCTGAGAAATGCCTGTTCTTCCAACAGTCCGTCTCCTTCCTAGGGTACCACATTTCCACTTCAGGGGTGGAGATGGAGAGTGACCGCATTTCAGCCGTGCGTAATTGGCCGACTCCCACCACGGTAAAGGAAGTGCAGCGGTTTCTAGGGTTTGCCAATTACTACCGGAGGTTTATCCGGGGCTTTGGTCAGGTAGCGGCTCCCATTACCTCACTGCTGAAGGGGGGACCGGTATGTTTGCAGTGGTCGGCTGAGGTGGACAGGGCTTTTGGTCACCTAAGGGCTCTGTTTACCTCGGCTCCCATGCTGGCCCATCCGGATCCCTCTTTGGCCCATCCGGATCCCACAGTGGAGGTGGACGCGTCCGAAGCTGGGATAGGAGCCGTGCTTTCTCAGCGTTCGGGTACGCCACCGAAGCTCCGCCCCTGTGCCTTCTTCTCGAGGAAGCTCAGCCCGGCGGAGCGAAACTATGACATGGGGGACTGGGAACTGTTGGCTGTCATAAAGGCTTTGAAGGCGTGGAGACATTGGCTTGAGGGAGCTAAACACCCTTTTCTCATCTGGACTGACCACCGCAATCTGGAGTACATCCGGGCAGCGATGAGACTGAATCCTCGCCAGGCAAGGTGGGCCATGTTTTTTACCTGTTTTGATTTCACCCTTTCGTACAGACCAGCTTCCCAGAATGTCAAGGCAGATGCACTGTCCCGGCTGTATGACACAGAGGAGCGGCCCATGGATCCCACCCCCATTCTCCCGGCCTCCTGCCTGGTGGCGCCGGTAGTGTGGGAGCTGGACGCGGACATTGAGCAGGCGTTACATGCAGAGCCCGCTCCCCTCCAGTGTCCCGCTGGGCGTCTGTACGTTTCGTCTGCTGTCCGTGACCGGCTGATCTATTGGGCTCACACATCACCCTCCTCTGGTCATCCAGGCATCGGTCGGACAGTGCGCTGTTTGAGCGGGAGGTACTGGTGGCCTACCTTGGCCAAGGACGTGAGGGTTTATGTTTCCTCGTGCTCGGTGTGCGCCCAGAGTAAGGCTCCTAGGCACCTGCCCAGAGGTAAGTTACACCCCTTACCTGGTCTCACCTGTCGATAGATTTTCTTACAGATCTCCCTCCCTTACAGGGTAACACCACAATCCTGGTCGTTGTGGACCGTTTCTCCCAGTTCTGCCATCTCCTTCCTCTTTCTGGTCTCTCTACGGCCCTACAGACTGCGGAGGCCTTGTTCACTCACGTCTTCGGGGTCCCTGAGGATATAGTGTCTGACCGGGGTCCCCAGTTCACGTCGAGGGTCTGGAGAGCGTTCATGGAGTGTCTGGGGGTTTCGATCAGCCTTGCCTCAGGTTTTCACCCCGAGAGTAACGGGCAGGTGGAGAGAGTTAACGAGGATGTGGGTAGGTTTCTGCGGTCTTATTGCCAGGACTGGCCCGGGGAGTGGGCGGCGTTCGTGCCCTGGGCAGAGATGTCCTAGAACTCGCTTCGCCACTCCTCCAGTAACCTCTCCCCCTTCCAGTGAGTACTGGGGTACCAGCCGGTGGATGACTGGTTCAGGCATGTGGAGGAGACATAGGAAGCTGCCCGTGTTCACCTTCAGCGGGCCGTGCTGCACCAAAAAGAGAATGCAGACCGTCACCCCAGTGAGGCCCCGGTGTTCGCACCGGGGGACCGGGTCTGGCTCTCGACCCAAAACCTGCTCCTCCGCCTGCCCTGCCAGGGCGTGGGTTCGCAGTTTGTGGGGCCGTTCAAAGTCCTGAAGAGACTGAACGAGGTGTGTTACAGCTCCCCCCGATTACCGTATTAACCCCTCGTTCCATGTGTCTCTCCTCAGGCCGGTGGTGGCTGGGCCGCTCCAGGGGTCTGAGGTGCGGGAGGTTCCTCCGCCCCCTCTGGACATCGAGGGGGCCCGGCGTACGCCGTTCACGCCATACTGGATTCAAGACGTTGGGCGGGGGGCCTTCAATACCTCATGGAGTGGGAGGGGTACGGTCCGGAGGAGAGTTGCTGGGCTCCGGTGGAGGACGTGTTGGACCCTTCAATGCTGCGGGAGTTCCCCCGTCTCCGTCCGGATCTCCCTGCACCTCGCCCTCCGGGTCGTCCTCGAGGTCGGTGTCGGCGTACTGCTGGAGCCGCGCGTCAAGGGGGGGGTACTGTCACGACTTCCGCCAAAGTTGATTCCTCTCCTTGTTCGAGCGGCGTTCGGCCGTCGATGTCACCGGTCTTCTAGCCATCGCCGATCCACCTTTCATTTTCCATTTGTTTTGTCTTGTTTTCCCACACACCTGGTTTACATTCCCTCATTATTTGACGTGTATATAACCCTCTGTTCCCCCCATGTCTGTGTGTAGAATTGTTTGTTGTAAGTGTTTTATACATTTCTGACTGGTTGGTGACGGGTTGTTTTAACTCGTATTTTGCTGTTCTGGGTGACGTTTGTTTTTGCATCATTAAAGTGCTCCGGCTGTTACCCATTTCTGATCGGCTGTTACCCATTTCTGATCTCCTGCTCCTGACTTCTCTGCAGCCAGTTACGCACCGCTTACAGTTATGGATTTATGTCCTCTGCCTTATCATGGATTGAGAGTTACCTAGCTAATAGAACACAGAGGGTTTTCTTTAATGGAAGCCTCTAATTCAAATTCAGTTAAATGTGGTGTACCGCAGGGCAGTCGGCTAGGGCAATTGTTTTCACTAATGAGCTTCCACTGATATTGAATAAAGCCTGTGTGTCTATGTACGCTGACAACTCAACAGTATACACGTCAGCTAGGACAGTAAATAAATAACTGACACCCTTAACATAGCGCTCCAGACAGTTTTAGAATGGGTAACTAGCAATAGACTGTTTTTAGATATCTAAAAAAAAACAAAAGCATCGTTTTTTGGGTCAAATCACTCACTCAACTCTAAACCTAATCTAGATCTATTGCTCAGTAATGTGGCGATTGAGCAAAGAAGGACACAGGAAAATTGTAGTTGGTCCAGAACAGAGCAGCATTTACACTTAGATGTACACGGAGGGCGAATGTCAGTAACATGGATATCAATCTCTCCTGGCTCAAAGTGGAGGAGAGATTGACTGCATCACTATTGGGCTTTGTGTGAGGTGTTAACTTCTCTAGGGTAGGGGGCAGTATTTTGACGTCCGGATGAAAGGCGTGCCCGTAGTAAACTGCCTGCTACTCAGGCTCAGAAGGTAGGATATGCATATTATTTGTAGATTTGGATAGAAAACACTCTGAAGTTTCTAAAACTGTTTGAATGATGTCTGAGTATAACAGAACTCATATGGCAGGCAAAAACCTGAGAAAAATCCAACCAGGAAGTATGGAAATCTGAGGTTTGTAGTTTTTCAAGTGATTGCCTATACAGTATACAGTGACTTAGGGTTAATTTTGCACTTCCTACGGCTTCCACTGGATGTCAGTCTTTAGAACTTTGTTTCATGCTTCTACTGTGAATAGGGAGAGAATGAGAGCTCCTGGAAATAGACGACTCAGAAAATAACATGAGCTCAGTGGCGCGCACTCACGTGAGAGTTAGCTGTGTTCCTTTTCTTTTTTGAAGACATTGGAATTGTCCGGTTGGAATATTACTGAAGATTTATGATAAAAACATCCTAAAGATTGATGCTATACATCGTTTAACATGTTTCTACGAATGTAAATATAACTTTTTTTTACTTTTCGTCGTGACATTTTGCACACGCTTCTTGCATTTGGAGTAGTGGACTAAATGCGCGAACAAAAAGGAGGTATTTGGACATAAATTATGGACTTTATCGAACAAAACAAACATTTATTCTGGAACTGGGATTCCTGGGAGCGCATTCCGATGAAGATCATCAAAGGTAAGTGAATATTTATAATGTAATTTATGTCATTTCTGTTGACTCCAAAATGGCGGGTATCTGTATGGCTTGTTTTGATATCTGAGCGCTGTACTCAGATTATTGCAAAATTAGCTTTCGCCGTAAAGCTTTTTTGAAATCTGACACAGCGGTTGCATTAAGGAGAAGTGTATCTATAATTCTTTGAATAACTTGAATATTTTATCAACGTTTATGATGAGTATTTCTGTAAATTGATGTGCTCATTCACCGGAAGTTTTGGGAGGCAAAACATTTCTGAACATTACACGCCAATGTAAAATGAGGTTTTTGGATATAAATATCAACTTTATCGAGCAAAACATACATGTATTGTGTAACATGAAGTCCTATGAGTGCAATCTGATGAAGATCATCAAAGGTTAGTGATTCATTTTAGCTGTATTTCTGGTTTTTGTGATGCCTCTCCTTGCTTGGAAAATGGCTGTGTGGTTTTTCTAACATAATCTAATGTTGTGCTTTCTCCGTAAAGCCTTTTTGAAATCGGACAATGTGGTTGGATTAACGGGAAGATTATCTTTAAAATGGGACATAATAATTGTACGTTTGAGAAATTTTAATTATGAGATTTTTGTTGTTTTGAATTTGGCGCCCTGCTATTTCGCTGGCTGTTGAATAGTGTGTCCCGCGGGTGGGACGCTAGCGTCCCACATACCCCAGAGAGGTTAATGTATTAAAGGTGTAAAACTGTCTATTCAAGCAGTTGGCAAACAGTTCGGACACTCATCAATACCACACAAGACATGAAGCCAGAGATCTCTTCACAGTTCCCAGGTCAAATCGTAATCAAATCAAATGAAGCCAGAGGTCTTTTCCAGGACAGAGGCTGTGAAGAAACATACACTATTAAATAGTGCCATGACTACATGGACATCTCTGCCACCCCTGGTAACTAGCAAACTAGCAATAAAACCAGATTTTTAAAAAAACAGATAAAAGAACACCTCACCGCACGACAGGGACTGTGAAGATACACGGGGATGTGTATTTTGTATTGTACACTGCTCAAAAAAATAAAGGGAACACTAAAATAACACATCCTAGATCTGAATGAAAGAAATAATCTTATTAAATACTTTTTTCTTTACATAGTTGAATGTGCTGACAAAAAACCCCCCACAAAAATAATCAATGGAAATCCAATTTATCAACCCATGGAGGTCTGGATTTGGAGTCACACTCAAAATTAAAGTGGAAAACCACACTACAGGCTGATCCAACTTTGATGTAATGTCCTTAAAACAAGTCAAAAATGAGGCTCAGTAGTGTGTGTGGCCTCCACGTGCCTGTATGACCTCCCTACAACACCTGGGCATGCTCCTGATGAGGTGGCGGATGGTCTCCTGAGGGATCTCCTCCCAGACCTGGACCAAAGCATCCGCCAACTCCTGGACAGTCTGTGGTGCAACGTGGCGTTGGTGGATGGAGCGAGACATGATGTCCCAGGTGTGCTCAATTGGATTCAGGTCTGGGGAACGAGTGGGCCAGTCCATAGCATCAATGCCTTCCTCTTGCAGGAACTGCTGACACACTCCAGCCACATGAGGTCTAGCATTGTCTTGCATTAGGAGGAACCCAGGGCCAACCGCACCAGCATATGGTCTCACAAGGGGTCTGAGGATCTCATCTCGGTACCTAATGGCAGTCAGGCTACCTCTGGTGAGCACACGGGCTGTGCGGCCCCCCCCAAGGGCTGTGCGACCCACCGCCAAACCGGTCATGCTGGAGGATGTTGCAGGCAGCAGAACGTTCTCCACGGCGTCTCCAGACTGTCACGTCTGTCACGTGCTCAGTGTGAACCTGCTTTCATCTGTGAAGAGCACAGGGCGCCAGTGGCGAATTTGCCAATCTTGGTGTTCTCTGGCAAATGCCAAACGTCCTGCACGGTGTTGGGCTGTAAGCACAACCCCCACCTGTGGACGTCGGGCCCTCATACCATCCTCATGGAGTCTGTTTCTGACCGTTTGAGCAGACACATGCACATATGTGGCCTGCTGGAGGTCATTTTGCAGGGCTCTGGCAGTGCTCCTCCTGCTCCTCCTTGCACAAAGGCGGAGGTAGCGGTCCTGCTGCTGGGTTGTTGCCCTCCTACGGCCTCCTCCACGTCTCCTGATGTACTGGCCTGTCTCCTGGTAGCGCCTCCATGCTCTGGACACTACGCTGACAGACACAGCAAACCTTCTTGCCACAGCTCGCATTGTTGTGCCATCCTGGATGAGCTGCACTACCTGAGCCACTTGTGTGGGTTGTAGACTCCGTCTCATGCTACCACTAGAGTGAAAGCACCGCCAGCATTCAAAAGTGACCAAAACATCAGCCAGGAAGCATAGGAACTGAGAAGTGGTCTGTGGTCACCACCTGCAGAACCACTCCTTTATTGGGGGTGTCATGCTTATTGCCTATAATTTCCACCTGTTGTCTATTCCAATTGCACAACAGCATGTGCAATTTATTGTCAATCAGTGTTGCTTCCTAAGTGGACAGTTTGATTTCACAGAAGTGTGATTGACTTGGAGTTACATTGTGTTGTTTAAGTGTTCCCTTTATTTTTTTGAGCAGTGTATTATGTAGTTTATGTATTATAACTTGTATTTTGTTTCCTGTTTGGACACCAAGAAGAGTAATTGGGGATCGTAATAAAATACTAAATAGACTCAATGAATTAGCCTCTAATGAATTTGAAAATGATTAGTTGCGGCATTCAAAGTCGGCCATGCTACACCATATCACACCAGGGCTAAAAGAACTGAACCGATGGACATGAGGCCATGGAATTTGGCATGTAAACCTTATGTATACAGTACCAGTCAAAAGTTTGTACACACCTACTCATTCAAAGGGTTTTCTTTATTTTTTACTATTTTCTACATTGTCGAATAATAGTGAAGACGTCAAAACTATGAAATAACACATATGGAATCATGTAGTGACCAAAAAAAGTGTTAAACAAATCTAAATATATTTTAGATTTTTCAAAGTAGCCACCCTTTGCCTTGTTGACAGCTTTGCACACTCTTGGCATTCTCTCAACCAGCTTCATGAGGTAGTCACCTGGAATGCATTTCAATCAACAAGTGTGCCTTGTTAAAAAAAAAGAGTCTTGAAGTATTTTGGAATGCTACTTTGGAGTGTACCAACTGATATTTAAATAATTTACACAAAAGATAAATGTTACGTGTTACGTTTTTCTTGTTCCCCATTTTCCCCTGTTAGTGTGTTTGTCCTGAGCATTACAGGTGTACCGAGTTGCGGCTAACGATGGTGGGCGTGGCTGTAGCTGATTACAGAGAGGATATCTGTTTGCCGTGTGAGAAGAGAAGAAGAGAGGGGGAGAGAGAGGACACTTGTTTTTTGTTTGATTATTTGTGTTAATTTCTTTGTTTGTGTTTCAGCCTGTCCTCCTGAGGCGCTCCACCCTACCTAGGTCCTGGAGAAGGGAAAAGGTAGATCTGCCCATGGGTGTACATTCTCACGTAGATAACCCATTGTTTTATACACTAGGTTAGCCGGGCGGGTGTCACCCTTGTATTTTTCTTGGAACCAGGTAGGACAGTGGGTTAGGGTTTAGAGTGTGTTAGGAAGGTTTAGGTGTGTAGAAGAGGAGGGACCTTTTGTTTATTTTCATTACTTGGACCCCGATCCCAAACATTCCCTTCTCTTACCTTCCCTTGTTGTTGTTTTGTGTCTTATTGATTATTTATGGGTGTGTTATATTGTTTATTTTAAATAATTTACTAAACATCCCCTGAGGGTTAAAATTGAGTTCTGGTTGTGGTCTGATTTATTTATCGCCCATTGCACCCCACATTTCTTCCCCTTTCATCCGTGTTACCTGGTGTGTTTAGGCCCAGGCATTTACGTCTCCTCCTCAGACGAGCTACACCCGAGGGGAGAACGTAATATGGGGGCTCATCCGGGATATTTATTGATCCAGCTTGTGCCCGCACACTAGGGTAGTAAAGGTGGATTGGGTAGTTGTTGTGTTTGGTTTAGTGCTGTGTAGTAGTTAGGTGGTGGATTTAGAATATGGCCAACTTTAACCTGGAGTTTTTTCTGGATAACCCAACGTGGGAGGGTTTTGAGAATTGTAGGAGAGTGGATTTAGAGACTTTGGCAGACCATTTCGATATCTCCGTGCCAAAGGGATTTGTTAAGGCGGAGGTAAAGGCATTGGTATTAGCGGCGCTGATGGAAAAGCAGGTGTTGGTTTTGCCTCGGCCTACGGTTGGAGAGGTGGTGGATGCTCTGGGTACCCCGTCTAGGCCCGACGATGAGGTCGAGTATAAGGCCCCGGCCACCTTGCCTCGATTTGACCCTCTTTCTCCTATGCCTACGGCTGTACATTTACAGATGGAGGCAGAAGAGCGAGCACAAATCCGAAAGGATGAGATGCGCCGACTGGAGTTGGAAGCAGAAAAGGACCTTAAGATAAGGCAGATGGACTTTGAAATGTGCAAATTGGAATTAGAGGTGGAGATGGCGAGGCTGGCCGCTGTCCCTGCCATTTCCAATAGTGTGTTTTCCACCCTAGGATCTGTCTCTACCTTTGACATTAGCAGGCATATTGCTTTAGTTCCACAATTCCGTGAATCTGAGGTTGACTCTTACTTTTGTGCATTCGAACGCATAGCAGTGGCTTTGAATTGGCCTAGGGATGTGTGGCCGCTTTTACTCCAATGTAAGTTGTCCGGTAAAGCGCAGGAGGTATTGGGTACTCTTTCTCTCGCTGATAGTCTTAATTATGACATAGTTAAGGCTACTGTGCTCCGTGGGTATGAGCTTGTGCCAGAGGCTTATAGACAAAAGTTTAGAAAGCACTCCAAATCCTCTATAAAAACTTTTGTTGAATTCGCTAGAGAGAAGGAGTCTCTCTTTGACAAATGGTGCTCAGCGAGTAAAATCAATGACTTTGAAGGTCTTCGTGAATTAATGTTATTGGAAGAATTTAAAAACAGCCTCCCAGAGCGGTTGGTTGTATACCTTAATGAACAGAAAGTGTTAAAGTTATCTGACGCCGCGGTGCTTGCAGATGAATTTGTGTTAACACATAAAACGGTGTTTCCCACACCCCGTAGTGAGACTAGACCGGTTGTATCCTCTTCTGTCTTCTATTCACCCCGTTACTCAGGAAGTACAAGGCTGAATCAAAAGGAGGAACGCGCATGTTTTTACTGTCATAAAGTAGGACACGTAATTTCGGAATGTATGTCTCTAAAACGCAAGTCACCAGCTTCAACCCCTAAACTCCATAAAAGTGTGGGTTTGATTAAAGTAACCAATAAGAGCTCTGTAAAGGAGAGTCCTGAAGTTGTACTAAGTCGTCCTGATCAAACGTACGACCCGTTCATATTTAAAGGCTTTGTTTCCCTGACAGGTGATTCTGGAGACCAAAAGCCAGTTTTGATATTGAGAGATACTGGTGCAGCTCAGTCTGTAATTCTCTCGAGTGTTCTGCCCTGGTCAGAAGAGTCTTATTGTGGCTCTAGTGTATTATTGAGGGGGATCGAAATGGGTTGTGTGCCTGTTCCGTTACATACTGTCCATTTGACTTCTGATCTAGTGAGTGGATATTTCAGAATCGGTGTACAGTCCGAGCTTCCTGTAAAGGGGGTTGACCTAATCATGGGTAACGATCTAGCAGGAGGCAAAGTTGTGCCTGTGTTAGAAGTGCTAGACAAGCCTGATGCTCAGTCAAGTGCTGATGTTTTGGGAACTACGTTTCCCGAAGCATTTCCAGCGTGTGCAATTACGCGTGCGCAGTCACGTCGCTTAGGTACCATGGTAGACTTAGCTGACTCTGTGATTGCACCTATGTTGAATGGGGAAGATATTCAGTGTTCTACTCCTGTGTTCCCAGTGAGTTCTGATCATGATGATGGGAATAAAGACAAGACAATGGCTTCCTCGGTGGACTGTTTAAGGTTGCCAGTTACTCGGGAGGAGCTAATAGCTGCCCAGATAGAGGATGTGGGCTTGGCCAAATGTTTTTCCTCCATGTTACCTTTGAGTGAGAAAAACAGGAAAGGTGTGACGTATTTCTTTGAGAAGGGGCTTCTGATGAGAAAATGGACTCCCCGTGCTGACCTAGAAAATGATTGGAGTTCTGTTTGCCAGATTGTAGTTCCTGCCCCATTTCAGACGAAGGTGTTGTCCCTAGCTCATGATATTCCCTGGTCTGGTCATCTAGGGGTGACTAAAACCTACGACCGAATCCTCCGTCATTTCTTCTGGCCGGGAATGAAACGGGATGTGGCTCGTTATTGCCGTACATGTAGTACTTGCCAAGTGGTGGGGAAACCTAACCAGGTTATTTCCCCGGCTCCTCTCTGCCCTATTCCGGTTATGGGAGAGCCGTTTGAGAAAGTAATCATTGATTGTGTTGGTCCCTTACCCAGGACTAAGTCGGGTAATCAATTCTTGTTAACAATAATGTGCACTGCTACAAGGTACCCAGAGGCGATTCCTATGCGTAAAATCACAAGTAAGGCAATTGTGAAGGCGCTGATTAAGTATTTCTCTACCTTTGGATTTCCAAAAATTGTACAGACGGATCAAGGCACAAATTTTACATCAAAATTGTTTGGAAGTGTGTTGAAGTCCTTGTCAGTGTCCAATCAGATGTCTAGCGCTTATCACCCGGAGAGTCAGGGCGCGCTGGAACGTTGGCATCAGACGCTAAAAGCTATGTTGCGTAAATACTGTATGGACACAGGAAAAGATTGGGATGAGGGGGTGCCCTACGTGCTGTTTGCTATTCGGGAGACCGTACAAGAGTCTCTTGGGTTTAGCCCAGCTGAGCTAATCTTTGGTCATACCGTGAGAGGGCCTCTCAAGGTACTGAAAGAACAACTTATGGCTGATGATTCAGTTGGGTCCTCTACTAATGTACTAGACTATGTTAGTCAAGTTCGGGAGCGGTTGCATGACGCCTGTGCTGTAGCCAGAGAAAATCTGTCTTCCACCCAAAAGAAAATGAAACGTCATTTTGATGTTAAATCTGTGTCTCGTTCTTTTCAACCAGGTGAACAAGTCTTGGTGTTGTTGCCGGTACCCGGCTCGTGTCTCTCTTCCAGTTTCTCTGGTCCATATGTGGTGGACCGAAAACTCAGTGATACTGATTATGTTATCAAAACGCCAGACCGTAGACGACCATTCCGGGTATGTCACGTTAACATGCTTAAAGCCTATCTTGTTAGAGGTGGTATCGAGTCTCCCATTACCAGTGAAAAACCTGTTGTATCCTCTGTTGCTTTTGTGAGCCTGGTTAATCACCCAGGAGTCAGCATAAATGATGAGGACGGTTTGGTGATGCGGAATACTCCTGAGCAGTGTGCTCGTTTGTGTAATTCTGAGATGGTGGCGTCTCTCCCAACCCATTTGATGCACTTGAATGATCAGCAGAGGGCTGATATTGAATTACTAATCGCTGATTTTCCAAGTCTCTTTCAGGATGTTCCCAGTCGTACCAATGTGTTGAAACATGATATAAATGTAGGTGATGCTGCTCCAATCAAACAGCACCCTTATCGTGTGAATTCAATCAAGAGAGGAGTGATGAAGAAAGAGTTAACTTATTTACTGGAAAATGAGATGGCAATCCCCAGTGGCAGTCCATGGAGTTCCCCCTGTCTGCTGATTCCAAAGCCTGACGGGACTCAAAGATTTTGCACTGACTACAGGAAAGTGAATAATGTAACTATACCTGACTCATTCCCTTTACCTCGTATGGATGACTGTATAGACACCATTGGATCGGCTGCATATGTTACGAAGCTTGACTTGTTAAAAGGTTATTGGCAGGTGCCTTTAACCCCTCGTGCCTCTGAGGTGTCTGCTTTTGTAACTCCTGACAGTTTCTGCCAGTACACAGTGATGGCTTTTGGAATGAGGAATGCTCCGGCCACGTTTCAACGTTTGGTAAATATTGTGTTGGCTGATGTTCCTGATTGTACAGCATATCTGGATGACCTGGTTGTTCATTCGACTACCTGGCTTAATCACATGAGCACATTGAGGGCTGTGTTTGCACGCTTGGCCAACGCTTCTTTGACCCTTAACTTAGCCAAATGTGAGTTTGGAAAGGCAACTGTTACATATTTGGGTAAAGAGGTGGGTCGGGGTCAGGTGCGTACCGTAACAACTAAGGTGGATGCTATCACCCGGTTTCCTGCCCCTGCCACTCGCCGAGAATTACGCAGATTCTTAGGCATGACGGGTTATTATCGTACATTTTGTAGGAATTTCTCAACAGTTGTAGCCCCAATGACTAGGTTACTCAGTCCTTCCGTGTCCTTTGAGTGGACCGCGGAGTGTCAATCTGCTTTTGACTCTGTAAAAGCACTATTGTGTACTTCTCCTGTTCTTTCTGCCCCTGATTTCCAGAAACCATTTAAGTTGGAGGTGGATGCCAGTTCAGTGGGTGCAGGTGCTGTACTATTACAGGAACACGATGGTCTAGATCACCCAGTTTGTTATTTCTCTCGAAAATTCAACAGCTGTCAGTCACGTTATTCCACTATCGAACAGGAGACCCTGGCGCTGTTATTTGCCCTACAATTTTTTGAAGTTTATGTTGGCTCCAGTGTGTTGCCTGTTGTGGTATACACAGACCACAACCCTTTAACTTTCCTGAGCCGCATGTATAACCACAACCAACGTCTTATGCGTTGGGCGTTGGTTATACAGGGTTATAATTTAGAAATTCAGCACATAAAGGGTTCAGAAAACATAGTTGCGGACGCTTTGTCCCGTGCCTAGTTAAAACAAAGATAAGTAATAATAGAACAAGGCCTTGATAACTTTGATGTAAGTAGGTGGTATTATAAAATGTATGTAAGGGTTTTATCATAAACCCAGGGGTTTACTCTTTTTTGTGGGGGGCGTGTTACGTGTTACGTTTTTCTTGTTCCCCATTTTCCCCTGTTAGTGTGTTTGTCCTGAGCATTACAGGTGTACCGAGTTGCGGCTAACGATGGTGGGCGTGGCTGTAGCTGATTACAGAGAGGATATCTGTTTGCCGTGTGAGAAGAGAAGAAGAGAGGGGGAGAGAGAGGACACTTGTTTTTTGTTTGATTATTTGTGTTAATTTCTTTGTTTGTGTTTCAGCCTGTCCTCCTGAGGCGCTCCACCCTACCTAGGTCCTGGAGAAGGGAAAAGGTAGATCTGCCCATGGGTGTACATTCTCACGTAGATAACCCATTGTTTTATACACTAGGTTAGCCGGGCGGGTGTCACCCTTGTATTTTTCTTGGAACCAGGTAGGACAGTGGGTTAGGGTTTAGAGTGTGTTAGGAAGGTTTAGGTGTGTAGAAGAGGAGGGACCTTTTGTTTATTTTCATTACTTGGACCCCGATCCCAAACATTCCCTTCTCTTACCTTCCCTTGTTGTTGTTTTGTGTCTTATTGATTATTTATGGGTGTGTTATATTGTTTATTTTAAATAATTTACTAAACATCCCCTGAGGGTTAAAATTGAGTTCTGGTTGTGGTCTGATTTATTTATCGCCCATTGCACCCCACATTTCTTCCCCTTTCATCCGTGTTACCTGGTGTGTTTAGGCCCAGGCATTTACGTCTCCTCCTCAGACGAGCTACACCCGAGGGGAGAACGTAATAATAAACAAAATAAAGTCCCAGAATTCAAAGACCACAATATATCAGTACACAAATGTTGAAATTATTAGTAAAATTGAACCCAGAATTGGTTTATAAACTCAATACATTAAAGGAAAACTCCAATCAAAAATTATCTTTTGGTATAACTATAGGAATGATTACCTGCTGCATTCAAAGATAACCAACTGAAAGCACTAGGTCAAACGTAACTTACGTCTTCCTTTAGGTATCGAGAGATAAACATGGTAATGCTTTCACCGATTGAACATAAAGGAAGATCGTTCCTACATGATAGAGTGCTTTGCTTTGTTAATCCAACTGATCTCGTGTCCTTTCTGTCATCCTGTGAACCCCGTTCATTGCTGACCGCAGCTATTATTTTCCTGCTGTGAGAACCCCCCTCCCCACACACACACACACACACACACACACACACACACACACACACTGCTATGCCTCAGATTATGTGTCAATAGCAAGGTTGAGTAAATGAGGTGTAGCCTAGGCTATCCACAGCCCAGCGGTTGGTGGTGAGTGTGCGCTATTCTACTGCGCTCTACTCACAAGGCTATTGGTTGTGGCTAAAAAAATGGTTCCTCACTCAGGAAAAGCACATTGTTGAGCAATCCTGTAGCTGCTTTCTGTAGACAAGTGTCGGCTGTTGCATAACACCCAGTCACCTCTCTGTCCTCCCTCTCAAAGACAAAAATAGTATTATCTCTAGATATTGTATATTGTTGATATTGGTATTGTATACCACTATAGTATAAATGCCCTGTGAATCGTTGCACTGTGTGTGCTATCTGTTAGGACCACTGTTAAACATTTGCTTTAGGCCCATTACACGTTTCTATTACATTTTTCATAGCTACTACACTGTTCTCAACAGAAATACTGATTTCATTATACATTTTACTTGTCAAGATGATCAGAGACAGAGTTGGACTAACCTGTGGGGTTAGGGGTCCCAGTCCTGGGTCTGGAGTTGGATTAACCTATGGGGTTAGGGGTCCCAGTCCTGGGTCTACTAGAGTTGGACTAACCTGTGGGGTCAGGGTTAGGGGTCCCAGTCCTGGGTCTACTAGAGTTGGACTAACCTGTGGGGTTAGGGGTCCCAGTCCTGGGTCTGGAGTTGGACTAACCTGTGGGGTTAGGGTTAGGGGTCCCAGTCCTGGGTCTAGAGTTGGACTAACCTGTGGGGTTAGGGGTCCCAGTCCTGGGCCTACTAGAGTTGGACTAACCTGTGGGGTTAGGGTTAGGGGTCCCAGTCCTGGGTCTACTAGAGTTGGACTAACCTGTGGGGTTAGGGTGAGGGGTCCCAGTCCTGGGTCTACTAGAGTTGGACTAACCTGTGGGGTTAGGGGTCCCAGTCCTGGGTCTGGAGTTGGACTAACCTGTGGGGTTAGGGTTAGGGGTCCCAGTCCTGGGTCTAGAGTTGGACTTACCTGTGGGGTTAGGGGTCCCAGTCCTGGGTCTACTAGAGTTGGACTAACCTGTGGGGTTAGGGGTCCCAGTCCTGGGTCTAGAGTTGGACTAACCTGTGGGGTTAGGGTTAGGGGTCCCAGTCCTGGGTCTACTAGAGTTGGACTAACCTGTGGGGTTAGGGGTCCCAGTCCTGGGTCTACTAGAGTTGGACTAACCTGTGGGGTTAGGGGTCCCAGTCCTGGGTCTAGAGTTGGACTAACCTGTGGGGTTAGGGTTAGGGGTCCCAGTCCTGGGTCTACTAGAGTTGGACTAACCTGTGGGGTTAGGGTTAGGGGTCCCAGTCCTGGGTCTAGAGTTGGACTAACCTGTGGGGTTAGGGGTCCCAGTCCTGGGCCTACTAGAGTTGGACTAACCTGTGGGGTTAGGGTTAGGGGTCCCAGTCCTGGGTCTGGAGTTGGACTAACCTGTGGGGTTAGGGTTAGGGGTCCCAGTCCTGGGTCTAGAGTTGGACTTACCTGTGGGGTTAGGGGTCCCAGTCCTGGGTCTACTAGAGTTGGACTAACCTGTGGGGTTAGGGGTCCCAGTCCTGGGTCTAGAGTTGGACTAACCTGTGGGGTTAGGGTTAGGGGTCCCAGTCCTGGGTCTACTAGAGTTGGACTAACCTGTGGGGTTAGGGGTCCCAGTCCTGGGTCTAGAGTTGGACTAACCTGTGGGGTTAGGGGTCCCAGTCCTGGGTCTACTAGAGTTGGACTAACCTGTGGGGTCAGGGGTCCCAGTCCTGGGTCTACTAGAGTTGGACTAACCTGTGGGGTTAGGGGTCCCAGTCCTGGGTCTAGAGTTGGACTAACCTGTGGGGTTAGGGGTCCCAGTCCTGGGTCTACTAGAGTTGGACTAACCTGTGGGGTTAGGGGTGCCAGTCCTGGGTCTAGAGTTGGACTAACCTGTGGGGTTAGGGTTAGGGGTGCCAGTCCTGGGTCTGGAGTTGGACTAACCTGTGGGGTCAGGGTTAGGGGTCCCAGTCCTGGGTCTAGAGTTGGACTAACCTGTGGGGTTAGGGGTCCCACTCCTGGGTCTACTAGAGTTGGACTAACCTATGGGGTTAGGGTGAGGGGTCCCAGTCCTGGGTCTACTAGAGTTGGACTAACCTGTGGGGTCAGGGTGAGGGGTCCCAGTCCTGGGTCTACTAGAGTTGGACTAACCTGTGGGGTTAGGGGTCCCAGTCCTGGGTCTACTAGAGTTGGACTAACCTGTGGCGTTAGGGGTCCCAGTTCTGGGTCTACTAGAGTTGGACTAACCTGTGGGGTTAGGTTGTGGGGTCCCAATCCTGGGTCTACTAGATTTGGACTAACCTGTGGGGTTAGGGGTCCCAGTCCTGGGTCTACTAGAGTTGGACTAACCTGTGGGGTCAGGGTGAGGGGTCCCAGTCCTGGGTCTACTAGAGTTCGACTAACCTGTGGGGTTAGGGGTCCCAGTCCTGGGTCTACTAGAGTTGGACTAACCTGTGGCGTTAGGGGTCCCAGTTCTGGGTCTACTAGAGTTGGACTAACCTGTGGGGTTAGGGTGAGGGGTCCCAGTCCTGGGTCTACTAGAGTTGGACTAACCTGTGGGGTTAGGGGTCCCAGTCCGGGGTCTAGAGTTGGACTAACCTGTGGGGTCAGGGTTAGGGGTCCCAGTCCTGGGTCTGGAGTTGGACTAACCTATGGGGTTATGGTGAGGGGTCCCAGTCCTGGGTCTACTAGAGTTGGACTAACCTGTGGGGTCAGGGTGAGGGGTCCCAGTCCTGGGTCTACTAGAGTTGGACTAACCTGTGGGGTTAGGGTGAGGGGTCCCAGTCCTGGGTCTACTAGAGTTGGACTAACCTGTGGGGTTAGGGGTCCCAGTCCTGGGTCTAGAGTTGGACTAACCTGTGGGGTCAGGGTGAGGGGTCCCAGTCCTGGGTCTACTAGAGTTGGACTAACCTGTGGGGTTAGGGTGAGGGGTCCCAGTCCTGGGTCTAGAGTTGGACTAACCTGTGGGGTTAGGGGTCCCAGTCCTGGGTCTACTAGAGTTGGACTAACCTGTGGGGTTAGGGGTCCCAGTCCTGGGTCTAGAGTTGGACTAACCTGTGGGGTTAGGGTTAGGGGTCCCAGTCCTGGGTCTACTAGAGTTGGACTAACCTGTGGGGTTAGGGGTCCCAGTCCTGGGTCTACTAGAGTTGGACTAACCTGTGGGGTTAGGGTTCCCAGTCCTGGGTCTGGTAGAGTTGGACTAACCTGTGGGGTCAGGGTGAGGGGTCCCAGTCCTGGGTCTACTAGAGTTGGACTAACCTGTGGGGTTAGGGGTCCCAGTCCTGGGTCTACTAGAGTTGGACTAACCTGTGGGGTTAGGGTGAGGGGTCCCAGTCCTGGGTCTACTAGAGTTGGACTAACCTGTGGGGTTAGGGGTCCCAGTCCTGGGTCTACTAGAGTTGGACTAACCTATGGGGTTAGGGTGAGGGGTCCCAGTCCTGGGTCTACTAGAGTTGGACTAACCTGTGGGGTTAGGGGTCCCAGTCCTGGGTCTACTAGAGTTGGACTAACCTGTGGGGTTAGGTGTCCCAGTCCTGGGTCTGGTAGTGGTAGATGGAGGGTGTCGGTATCGGGGTAGCGATAGGGGTGGAGGAGCTGTTGGGAATGGACACTCTGGAGCTCTGTCAGGTGATTCCCTTGTGAGGAGATTTCCAACAAGTCGCTCTGGTGCATGCCCCGGTCAGAGTGGTACTCCCAGCCATGCTCTGAACCATAAGAGAGACATCGATAAGTCTTGCTATAAACGTTATAAAAGGCTCATACATGCTAATAATGAGTTATAAAGAATTATACCTGCAGGCTTTAAAGAGAGACTGCTCATGAAAACAACTTCTCATTTTGAAAAATGTCTATGTGGCAGAAACATTAATTCCAGTGTCAAAATGACTACAAAGTGTAAATAGGATAATTTCCGCTATAAAGTCAGTCTCGTCCAAAACGGAGATTTGCGAGATGTTGGGGTAAATGATATGTCATGTTAATGAAGGGTTTATTTTAATACTACTCATATGGCCACAGCTGGCAGCACCCAAGTAATCATGCCCATGGTCAATGTGGTTTGACATTAGATATCCCTATTGGGCTAGTTAAGGACCGTCAGTAAACTACACAATGTACATGGAACAATATTTTAAAAGAACAATAGCTCCAAATTTCAATGACTTAAAAACCTCAAACCAACTGTAAATTGTAGAAATGAATTTACAAATATTGAAAGCATTTAATGAGACAACTAAAAGATGTGCAACATTGTCCCATTTATATTGTGTAGTTTATTGATGGTCCCTAACGATCCCCAGAGATAGGCTTTCCAAAGTGAAACCAACTTTGCCATAGTCACACACCAGCCGGCTGAAGCTAATTGGTAAAATAATTTGGCTAACTCTTCCCATCTGCGAACACACAAAAGAGACACCCACATCAAACCACAACCGGAAACCAACTCACATTTGAATTCAGTCATGACCGCTTGCATGTAACCTTAATTTATTTTCAATAAGGACAATTAAAACGTCTATTGTATACTTCTTGCTTGAATTGACTGAATTGAAATAGAATTGACCCCAACTCTGTTGGACAGCTTTTCAATCTTTAACACGTAAAACTTTATCACTATACTCATAAGAGGGTTTTTTGCCACTCACCATCGTGACGTTCTCGAACATTGGTGAAAAATGAGTATAACTCCATTGGTGGTCCATAAATCTCAGGTTCATATGGGATTATTTCTTCAGATGCCTTTGTAAAAGAAAGATTAAAACATCTCATATACGCCAAAAAATTAAGGTAGATAGCATAAATTTGCCTAATGTGTTTCAAAGAATAGGTATCCACATATACTAGGCCAAGTACATATCTTACTAGTGAGATATACCATAATACACATCTCATTAGATATAAACAAAAAGTTCATCATATATTTTACAAATTCATAATGAACATTTTGTAAATCTGGAAAATGTTCCCACATTTGATCAGTGGTGTAAAGTACTTAAGTAAAAATACTTGAAACTACTATTTAAGTCATTTTATTAGAGTATCTGTACTTTAATATTTATATTTTTGACAACTTTTACTTTAACTTCACTACATTCCTAAAGAAAATAATGTACTTTTTACTCCATACATTTTGCCTGACACCCAAAAGTACTCGTTACATTTTGAATGCTTAGCAGGACAGGAAAATGGTACAATTTACGTACTTATCAAGATAACATCCCTACTGCCTCTGATCACTAAACACAAATACTTAATTTGTAAATTATGTCTGAGTGTTGGAGTGTGACCCTGACTACCTGTAAATGTAAAAAAAACAAGAACATCTTGCAGTCTGGTTTGCCTGATGTAAGGAATTTGAAATTATTTATACTTTTACTTTTACTTTAGATACTTAAATATATTGTTTAAATTACATTTACTTTTGATACTTAAGTATATTTAAAATCAAATACTTTAAGACTTTTACTCAAGTAGTATTTTACTGGGTGACTTTCTCTTTTACTTGAGTCATTTCCTATTAATGTATCTTTACTTTTACTCAAGTATGACAATTGGGTACTTTTTTCCACCACTGCATTTGATATATATACAATGTAGCACATTTCATTTTCATATGTACTAATCTCCCAGCCACATTAGTAAAAAAAAACAAGAGATCATACAATACTCACAAAGGACATGATGACTTTCAAAAAACACACAGTTATAATCCTACAAAAAAATGGAGAAATATCCTTTTGATTTAATTCCCATTAATTTTGATTGAATTTCTGATGGAAGTCCTTTTTTTTTGTAGAATATTACAGTCGACCTCAATCAGACCTCTCAGCTGAAAAACTACGCAGAGAAAACACTTTCACTTTTTTTCCATCTTTGTCTGATTGTCACTCAGTTCCTGAAAGTTGCTGATTTGTCAGAGGATGTGAACCAATCATATTCCCATTTGTGAGTTTGGTCTCACTGTTTTCTGCCTCTGGTTTTAACAAATGGGTCAACCTATCTTTCAGGAATTTTAACTAATATATTTGTTAAAAGCACTAAAATAATTGTGTGTAATTCTTTCAAGCCTGTGACAGATGAACAAGCAATTCTCAAGATTAGTCACTGTGTTTTATTTCACTGTATTTATTTGTATTGACTGATATTAAGCTGATATTTG
This sequence comes from Salmo trutta, assembly GCF_901001165.1. Classification (NCBI taxonomy): domain Eukaryota; kingdom Metazoa; phylum Chordata; class Actinopteri; order Salmoniformes; family Salmonidae; genus Salmo; species Salmo trutta. The sequence goes on along the minus strand of NC_042963.1, from coordinate 55,928,376 downwards.
TCACCAAATGTTCCATGGTCTCTTTCGTTGCTAATCCTAAAAACGATTTAAAGCGCTCTATAATATATTATTGATATGCAGTCCAGAGTGAAAGGAATAGTTTTTTGTACATGTTTTTACTTGTGGGAGAGTTATAACAGACCTACTGCATATAGTTATAACAGGCCTACTGTATATAGTTATAACAGGCCTACTGTATATAGTTATAACAGACCTACTGCATATAGTTATAACAGGCCTACTGTATATAGTTGTAACAGGCCTACTGTATATAGTTATAACAGACCTACTGCATATAGTTATAACAGGCCTACTGTATATAGTTATAACAGGCCTACTGTATATAGTTATAACAGACCTACTGCATATAGTTATAACAGGCCTACTGTATATAGTTATAACAGACCTACTGCATATAGTTATAACAGACCTACTGCATATAGTTATAACAGACCTACTGCATATAGTTATAACAGACCTACTGCATATAGTTATAACAGACCTACTGCATATAGTTGTAACAGGCCTACTGTATATAGTTGTAACAGACCTACTGTATATAGTTATAACAGGCCTACTGTATATAGTTATAACAGGCCTACTGTATATAGTTATAACAGGCCTACTGTATATAGTTATAACAGGCCTACTGTATATAGTTATAACAGACCTACTGTATATAGTTATAACAGACCTACTGTATATAGTTATAACAGACCTACTGTATATAGTTATAACAGACCTACTGTATATAGTTATAACAGACCTACTGCATATAGTTATAACAGACCTACTGTATATAGTTATAACAGACCTACTGTATATAGTTATAACAGGCCTGTATATAGTTATAACAGGCCTACTGTATATAGTTATAACAGGCCTACTGTATATAGTTATAACAGACCTACTGTATATAGTTATAACAGACCTACTGTATATAGTTATAACAGACCTACTGTATATAGTTATAACAGACCTACTGTATATAGTTATAACAGACCTACTGCATATAGTTATAACAGACCTACTGTATATAGTTATAACAGACCTACTGTATATAGTTATAACAGACCTACTGCATATAGTTATAACAGACCTACTGCATATAGTTATAACAGACCTACTGCATATAGTTATAACAGACCTACTGTATATAGTTATAACAGACCTACTGTCTATAGTTATAACAGGCCTACTGTCTATAGTTATAACAGGCCTACTGTATATAGTTATAACAGGGCTACTGTATATAGTTATAACAGGGCTACTGTATATAGTTATAACAGGGCTACTGTATATAGTTATAACAGGGCTACTGTATATAGTTATAACAGGCCTGTATATAGTTATAACAGGCCTGTATATAGTTATAACAGGCCTACTGTATATAGTTATAACAGGCCTACTGTATATAGTTATAACAGACCTGTATATAGTTATAACATACCTACTGTATATAGTTATAACAGACCTACTGTATATAGTTATAACAGACCTGTATATAGTTATAACATACCTACTGTATATAGTTATAACAGACCTACTGTATATAGTTATAACAGACCTACTGTATATAGTTATAACAGACCTACTGTATATAGTTATAACAGGCCTACTGGATATAGTTATAACAGGCCTACTGTATATAGTTATAACAGGCCTACTGTATATAGCAGGGATTTTCTTGTAACCGTATGATCCGTATTTGAGCGTTGTCTCGACCAGATAAGAAGTTAATGTTGAAGAGGTTTGATACCAAAAGCAAAGTTGGGAAAAGTGCATTTTCGCATTTTATTCATGCTTCAGTACTATATAATACATTGGAGGAAGTAATACAGTGATACACAGAGTGATACAGAGATACATAGTGATACAGTGATACACAGAGTGATACAGTGATACAGAGATACACAGTGATACACAGAGTGATACAGTGATACAGTGATACACAGTGATACACAGAGTGATACAGTGATACAGTGATACACAGAGTGATACAGAGATACATAGTGATACAGTGATACACAGAGTGATACAGTGATACACAGAGTGATACAGAGATACAGCGATACACAGTGATACAGTGATACACAGTGATACACAGAGTGATACAGTGATACACAGTGATACAGTGATACACAGTGATACAGTGATACAGTGATACACAGAGTGATACAGTGATACACAGAGTGATACAGTGATACACAGTGATACAGTGATACACAGAGTGATACACAGTGATACACAGAGTGATACAGTGATACACAGAGTGATACAGTGATACACAGAGTGATACAGTGATACACAGAGTGATACAGTGATACACAGAGTGATACAGTGATACACAGAGTGATACAGTGATACACAGAGTGATACAGTGATACACAGAGTGATACAGTGATACACAGAGTGATACAGTGATACAGTGATACACAGAGTGATACAGTGATACACAGAGTGATACAGTGATACACAGAGTGATACAGAGATACAGAGTGATACAGTGATACACAGAGTGATACAGAGATACAGTGATACAGTGATACACAGAGTGATACAGAGATACAGTGATACACAGTGATACAGTGATACACAGTGATACAGTGATACACAGTGATTTCGCTACACCCGCAATAACATCTGCTAAATATGTGGTAGCATAGAGGTCTCTTTGTTACGATACGATTATTATACTCTTAGAAACAAAAAGGGTTCCAAAAGGGTTCTTCGGCTGTCCCCATAGGAGAACCCTTTTTGGTTCCTCGTAGAACTATTTTTGGTTCCACGTAGAACCCTCTGTGTAAAGGGTTCTACGTGGATCTCAATAGGGTTCTACCTGGAACCAAAAGGGTTCTATGTAGAACCAAAAATGGTTCTTTAAAGGGAACAGCCGAAGAACACTTTTAGGTTCTAGATAGCTCTTTTTTTTCTAAGAGTGTATATTACATGTATGGTTTTATCTGTTATTTTTTATTTTAACCTTTATTTAACTAGACAAGTCAGTTAAGAACAAATTCTTCTTTTACAATGACGGCCTACCCACACACACACACGCTCCTAAATGAGGAACTATCACATTCAATTCCTTATTAGATACAATGAGAAAAAAACAACTGCAATCCACCCCAGCACAAACATGCCTGGGAATCAAGATGCATGGATTGAATTGTATAGTTACGTACGTGATGGTACAGAAAAGCATCATTTTTCTCGTCATTGGTGGAGACAGAGTGTTTTGTTGTGGACAGTTGCATCACATTGCTGGCCTCAGGTCTGCGGGCATATTGGTTGTTTGTGGACACCAAATTATAATCTTTTAAAAAACAAAAACTAAATGTTGTATAAATCTGCTTTAAAACAAGAGGCTAGTATCATCACTGACAGATATCTTATGACTGTCAATGTGTGAAGATTCTTGTGTTTTCCTGCCATGTTGGAGTGTTCTTCACCACAGGAAGTCTGTTGGATCTGAAGAAACATTGTCTCTCTCTTGCACAACTGCTCAGAGAGCGTCTTCACGTTAACTGTCAGTCTCAGTCCCCAAAAGCACACTATTCCCTTTTAGAGGGCACTACTTAGACCAGGGCTCAGGAGGGCCCATAGGCCTCTGGTTAAAGTACTGCACTATATATGGAATAGGGTGCCATTTTGGACGAATCGTCTGTCTCAGATATATACAAACTTGAAGTTTATGGAAAAATAAAGGATGAGGTCTGTTAGAAAAATAAAGGATGAGGTCTGTTAGAAAAATAAAGGATGAGGTCTGTTAGAAAAATAAAGGATGAGGTCTGTTAGAAAAAAAACCAACCTGTTTCAGAGTTCTATAATTTATTTAAGAATAGAAGGGAAATCCAAGAAATCACACACACACACACACACACACACACACACACACGTTCTCTCTATCTCTCTCTCTCTCTCTCTCTCTCTCTCTCGCTCTCTCAAAGACACAAGGGTTGACCACACCAAAATAGCATGTGATGATCTGTATCAGTTCTGTGTGTTGTTCAACAATGTGGGTTTGGTTTCGTAGCATGCAGCTCTTTATCTGTCAGGGTACACGTACTACAGATCGTCCTGCCACAGAGACACAGGAGCAACAAACGCCACGGCAGCCAACCACACCAACCACAACACACTCATCTCCACCTGAGGCCCTTGTCACCACGGCCCCCCACAGAGAAACAAACATGGCTACCGGAAAACGTGGAAAGTAGGCGGTGATGTACAGAATAGTTTGGGTATCGGTCCTAACAGTATTCCGTTACAATGTACTGTAAACGGTATCTGTTTCTTTATTTTTATTTGAGTATATATTCGGACGGTGAAAATCCAATATTAGTGCGTTAGGCTGATGCATAATGACTGAATGTTAGCTCTGTCTCCATCTGCTGGCACTGAATAGTAGACTCACTGTGGTCACTAAAGATCCCATGGTGCTTATTGTAAGAGTAGGGGTGTTAACCCCGGTGTCCTGGCTAAATTCCCAATCTGGACCTCATACCATCACGGCCTCCTAATCATCCCCAGCTTCCAATTGGCTCATTCATTCCCTCTCCTCCCACTGTAACTATTTCCCATGGCGTTGATGTAAATTAGTTTTCAGTCAACTTACCTGGTAAAATAAGGGTAATACTGGAGCTTACCCTGTCTCCATGGAGATAGTATGGGGCCTTGTTTAATTTAACGAGGCAAGTCAGTTAAGAACAAATTCGTATTTACAATGACAGCCTACCCCGGCCAAACTCTAACGATGCTGGGCCAATTGTACACCCCCTCCTCCTCTCCCTTGTAACTATTCCCCAGGTCGTTGTTGTAAATTACAATGTGTTCTCAGTCAATTTGCCTGATAAAATAAGGGTTAAATACAAAATAATGTTTTAAAATGAATTCCACTTTAGCAATATTGGACAGATCAACAGCCAGACAGAATGGAACCAAAATACAGGCTTGTCCTGACGTTTTTTGATTTTTTTTTTTTTTTTACGTAATGTTTACTGGTATTTGTTCGTGCTGTACCAATCAACGAGATCTGTTATCTATAATGGCCTAGGATGATATCATATTGATGCTGCGGCAGTGAGCGACAAAATCCCCCCCCACCCAAGCACGAACCGGTGATTGCTACCGGGGGAATAAATGATCCGGGCAGCAGGCTCCTCTCCCCTCCTCAATCCCCCCAACTGTCTAACAGAAGGAATCTCTTCTCAACACTACCGCGTCCGGTGGAACATCATGTCTGCTATGAGGACGTTAACGATCGCGGGATTATTTCTGGCTTTTTGCGCGTTGGGACTCATAGCAGTGGCAATATGTACCGATAATTGGTACGAGACCGATGCAAGGAGACACAGGGAACGTTGTAAGAATTATTCCAACAAAAGAAACGACCCTGGATTTATTTATATCTCCAATCAGAACCTTCCACTACGTATGTTACCGAAGGAGAATAACGTGGAAAGGAAAGGGTCGAGTGGAGGAGTCCTCCTGCGGGCTAAACGGCCCCCTGCCCCGGCCATGGAGTCCCTCTGCAGTCGGCAGTACAACTCCACCATCTCCGGGCTGTGGAGGAAATGTCATCGGGATGGATTCGACCTGGAGACAGAGGATCTCATCTTTAAAGGTTAACATCGTTTTTTGATCAGGTCACACGATAAACAATATGTTGTTTATAGCTTAATATAATGTCAGTGTCGCTATAGTGTTTGGTGACAAGCCCTATTTATGCTCATGGACGTGGTGAACGGAGCGAATCACCGTCGGAATTTGGGCGTTATCCGAGGTGCTGAATGCTGATTTAGCGGTTAGCGGTCCGCCCGCTATGCAGCAACAACACGGCTTTTCATCCATCATTTGATTTAACACGGTGAAAGTCATGTTTTGATTTATTTGTGCCATCTCAACGTTGTTCAGGATGTTCACGGGGACGTACTGTACTAGACTAGGCCTACTGGCCTGGTTGACGCTTTCGGGGGCTGCAGCTCTGTAGCCAATTTAAAAACACACACAGTTATATAAACATTGACAATATGTGATGAATCTATGCTTCTAGACATTCTATTATTTATTTTTATCTGGTAGGACTACATATGCAATAATATTTGTTATCGTTTCAATATGGCCTCTCCGTGTGAAACGACGTGTTGTTTTTTTGTTCCTTCTCTGCAGGTTTAGTTCAGCGCTGCACACCAATAAAATACTACTACTATTCTTTAGCCCTCCCCAGAAAGCTGAGCGTCAATATTATCAAGACTATTCGTCAGGATGAGTGGCACGCACTCCGTAAGTTTACCCCCCTTTTTTAAAATCTCCATCTCTATTCAGGTGAAGAAGAAGAAACAGTCAACTGTCACAACAATGTTATCTCAGAATGATCCCGACTTAATAACACACATTATGATTCAGTTAAAAAATATCCTTCATAGAGGAATTTCCATATTATAAGCCGTATTAGAAGACATAATAAAAAAATACAAAAAATATTATTTAACTAGGCAAGTCAGTGAAGAACAAATTCTTATTTACAATGAAGGCCTACCTGGGAACAGTGGGTTAATTGTTCAGGGGCAGAATTACAGATTTATATCTTGTCAGCTCAGGGAAATGATCTAGCAATCACTTTTGATTACTGGCCCAACGCTCTAAACACTAGGCTACCTGCCGCCCCTCCACTCTAACCACTAGGCTACCTGCCACCCCTCCACTCTAACCACTAGGCTACCTGCCTCCCCTCCACTCTAACCACTAGGCTACCTGCCTCCCCTC
>NC_042963.1:55839108-55916608 GCF_901001165.1 Salmo trutta | reverse complement strand
ATAATATGGACGTGTATTCTCACATTTTTTAAGAGCAATCATGCAGTATTCCTTTATGTACCCACTGAAACCAAAATAATATGTAAATTACATTTTGAAAATGAATGCAGGTTTGCATTTGTATGTATTCAAAGAAAACATGAGCATTAAGATACAAGACTGTATTTGATGGGAAATGTTTTGATGTTTTTGCTGTTTACTGATCATGATAGCCCGTCCAATCAAGATATTTTTGAAAAATAAAATGACGATACAAATTGTTGCTCTTGTGTTGGTTAAATTTATACGACTATTATGCAATAAAAGACATAGGGTTCCATTCCATTCCATATAGGGTTCCATTCCATATAGGGTTCCATTCCATTCCATATAGGGTTCCATTCCATATAGGGTTCCATTCCATATAGGGTTCCATTCCATTCCATATAGGGTTCCATTCCATATAGGGTTCCATTCCATATAGGGTTCCATTCCATTCCATATAGGGTTCCATTCCATATAGGGTTCCATTCCATTCCATATAGGGTTCCATTCCATATAGGGTTCCATTCCATTCCATATAGGGTTCCATTCCATATAGGGTTCCATTCCATTCCATATAGGGTTCCATTCCATATAGGGTTCCATTCCATATAGGGTTCCATTCCATTCCATATAGGGTTCCATTCCATTCCATATAGGGTTCCATTCCATATAGGGTTCCATTCCATATAGGGTTCCATTCCACATAGGGTTCCATTCCATATAGGGCTCCATTCCATATAGGGCTCCATTCCATTCCATATAGGGTTCCATTCGATATAGGGTTCCATTCCATATAGGGTTCCATTTCATACAGGGTCCATTCCATATAGGGTTCCATTCCATATAGGGTTCCATTCCATATAGGGTTCCATTCCCTTCCATATAGGGTTCCATTCCATATAGGTTTCCATTCCATGTAGGGTTCCATTCCATATAGGTTTCCATTCCATTCCATATAGGGTTCCATTCTATATAGAGTTCCATTCCATATAGGTTTCCATTCCATATAGGGTTCCATTCCATATAGGGTTCCATTCCATATAGGGTTCCATTCCATGTAGGGTTCCATTCCATTCCATATAGGGTTCCATTCCATGTAGGGTTCCATTCCATGTAGGGTTCCATTCCATATAGGGTTCCATTCCATATAGGGTTCCATTCCATATAGGGTTCCATTCCATTCCATATAGGGTTCCATTCCATATAGGGTTCCATTCGGGCCGAGTATGGTTCCTAATCAGAGGCAGCTGTCTATTGTTGTCTCTGATTAGGAACCATACTTTGGCAGCCTTTTCCCACCTGTGTTTGTGGGTAGTTGTTTTCTGTTACCTGACAGAACTGTTGGCTGTTTGTTTGTTATTTTTTGCTTTAGTGTTCTGAGTTAAAATAAATATTCATTATGATCACTCATCACGCTGCACCTTGGTCCCCTCTCTACGACAGCCGTTACAACATGAGGAAAGTTCTGCTTAGCTCAGGGTAATAGGGTAATCACTTTACAACATGAGGAAAGTTCTGCTTAGCTCAGGGTAACAGGGTAACAGGGTAACAGGGTAATAGGGTAACAGGGTAACAGGGTAACAGGGTAACAGGGTAATAGGGTAACAGGGTAACAGGGTAACAGGGTAATAGGGTAACAGGGTAATAGGGTAACAGGGTAACAGGGTAATAGGGTAACAGGGTAATAGGGTAACAGGGTAACAGGGTAACAGGGTAATAGGGTAATCACTTTCCCTAAATCTTCCCTTTAAATCAGTCAGACATCTAATATAAACACAGCTGTTCCTCTCATTTATTTTATCTCTCTATCCCTCTCTCTCTCTATATATATATATCCCCCTCTCTCTCTATATCCCCCTCTCTCTCTCTCTCTATCCCCCTCTCTCTCTCTATCCCCCCTCTCTCGCTCTCTCTCTCTCTCTCTCTCTCTCTCTCTCTATCCCCCTCTATCCCCCCTCTCTCTACCCCCCTCTGACCCCCCTCTCTATCCCCCTCTACCCCCCTCTCTCTCTTTCTCTCACTCTGTATCCCACTCTACCCCCCCCTCTCTCTAACCCCCTCTACCCCACCCCCTCTCTCTCCCTCTCTCTCTTACCCGCCTCTATCCCCTCTCTCTACCCCCTCTCTCTCTCTCTACCCCCTCTCTCTCTCTATCCCCCTCTACCCCATCCCCTCTCTCTCTCTCTCTCTCTTTACCCCCCTCTACCCCCTCTCTCTCGCTCTCTCTCTCTCTATCCCCCTCTACCCCATCCCCTCTCTCTCTCTCTCTTTACCCCCCTCTACCCCCTCTCTCTCTACCCCCCTCTCTCTCTCTACCCCCTCTCTCTCTCTCTCTCTACCCCCTCTCTCTCTATCCCCCTCTCTCCCTCTGTTCCCCCCTCTGCTAAATACTTTCACTCAGCAAACCTTAAACCTTTCCCAAATGATTGCTCTACAATTCAGACATTCATGATCGAAATGAATAGACCGTAAATGGCAGGGGTGTAAAATAACATGAAGTAAAAAATAATACATTTAAGTTTTAGTCATTTAGCAGACGCTCTTATCCAGAGCGACTTACTAAAGTCGTTTTTTTGGGGTATCTGTACTTTACTATTTATATTTTTGACAACTTTTACTTTACTGCATTCCTAAAGAAAAATACATTTACTTTTTACTCCATAGATTTCCCTGACACCCAAAAGTACTCATTACATTTTAAATGCTTAGCAGGACAGATTTTTTAAAATGTATTCCCTGATCATCCGTGCTGCCTCTGATGTGGCGGACTTAGTGTTGGAGCCCCCTGAGTCCCTAAATTAATGAAACAAGAACAAGTAGTATTTTATTGAGTGACTTTCACTTGAGTCATTTTCTGTTTTAAGGTATCTTTACTTTTACTCAAGTATGACACTTAGGTATTTTATACACCACTGGTGAATGATAACATGCCAAATACAGCAAACTCAGTCTGACTGGGCCTGGTTGAATCACGCGCTCCAGCAGGTATATCTCACACATCATCCCCAAAGCCAACACCTCCTTTGGCCGCCTTTCCTTCCAGTTCTCTGCTGCCAATGACTGGAACGATTTGCAAAAATCGCTGAAGTTGGAGACTTATACAGTTAAAGTCGGAAGTTTACATACACTTGTTAACAAATTATAGGACTACAAACCTGACTCAGTTACACCAGCTCTGTCAGGAGAAATGGGCCAAAATTCACCCAACTTATTGTGGGAAGCTTGTGGAAGCTTGTGGAAGCTGAAACGTTTGATCCAAGTTAAACAATTTAAAGGCAATGCTACCAAATACTAATTGACTGTATGTAAACTTCTGACCCACTGGGAATGTGATGAAAGAAATAAAAGCTGAAATAAATCATTCTCTCTACTATTATTCTGACATTTCACATTCTTAAAATAAAGTGGTGATCCTAACTGACGTAAAACAGGGAATTTTTACTTGGATTAAGTGTCAGGAATTGTGAAAAACTGAGTTTAAATGTATTTGGCTAAGGTGTATGTAATCTTCCGACTTCAACTGTTTCTCCTTCATTAACTTTAAGAATCAGCTATCTGAGCAGCTCAGTGTTCGCTGCAGCTGTACATAGACCATCTGTAAATAGCCCATCCAACTACCTCATCCCCATAATGTTTTTATTTCCTATTTTTTTGCTCTTTTGCACACCAGTATTTCTACTTGCACATCATCATCTGCTCATCCATCACTTCAGTGTTAATTTGCTAAATTGTAATTACTTCGCTACTATTGGCCTATTTATTGCCTTACCTCCTTACTCCATTTGCACACACTGTATATCGATTTTTCTATTGTGATACTGACTGTACTTTTGTTTACTCCATGTGTAATTCTGTGTTGTTTTTTGTCGCACTGCTTTGCTTTATCTTGGCCAGGTCGCAGTTGTAAATGAGAACTTTTTCTCAACTGGCCTACCTGGTTAAATAAAGGTGAAATAAAAAATGAAAAAATATTTTTGGGCTCCAGCCATCTTCGTTTCCTTCAGACCGATCGAAGATAGCGTATATTATTACGCTAACGTCGGGAAGGGCGCTCTCCTGGGCTACGGCAGTTTGGGAGCAATAATCTGCCATTTGTGGTCATCTGGAGGAATTCATGGCAGAAGTGAGAAAGGTATTTGAGTCTCCGGTATCTGGAAGAAAGGCGGCCAGTTAACTGCTTGTCTTACGTCAAAACTCCCGTAGTGTGGCAGACTACGCGGTTGATTTTCGCACGTTGGCCGCCGAGAGTGCCTGGAATCTGGAGTTTCTTTTCGATACTTTTCTGCACGGATTATCTGAGGGTGTAAAGGATGAATGTATTGTGGTATGCGGGAATTACCGGTGGACCTCAACTCCCTTATCACCCTAACCATCAAAATCAATGGACGCCTAAGGGAACGTAGGAGTGAGAGGAGGTCTGGTCTCAGGCACACTCGTGCACCCGCTATGGCTCGTTCACCTTTGAGGGAATCCGGAAGTTTCCGAAGGCAGCTTTTCCAAGAGGATTCGAAGCCACCCGAGCACTCTCGTGAATCTACGAAGGGTGAGTTGGATACTCCTGAGCCTATGCAGTTGGAAAGAGCTAGGTTGTCAGTTGGGGAACGCTCACAAAGGATGAACAGTAACTGTCATCTGTACTGTGGAGGGACATTTTATAGCTACCTGTCCTATTAGGAAACCCTTCTCTCTCGTGGGTACCAGTACTATGGTGAGTCAGACTGGGAGTTCCCTAATTCCCATCACCGCGTAAGTCTCTCCGAGTACTCATTGACTCTGGGGCTGATGAATGTCTTATGGATGCCACGATAGCTTCGGAGATTGGTATTCCCACTCAGCCTCTATCTGTGCCCATGGACGCTAGGGCACTGGACGGGCGCTCTATAGGGGAAGTCAACCATAGTACTGTGCCCGTTCAATTACGGGTTTCTGGTAACCACAGTGAGACAATACAGTTGCTCCTCATTGCATCTCCCCATGTTCCGGTTGTGTTGGGATTTTCCTGGCTACAAAAACACAATCCTGTGATTGACTGGACCACAAGCTCCATCCTGGGTTGAAGCCCATTTTACCATTCCCACTGCCTTCAAGCAGCACAGCCTTCCCTAAGTCGTCTTCCTCAGGATGTGAGCAAGACTGTGGATGTCTCTGCCGTTCCCACTGAGTACCATGACCTCCTGGGGGTCTTCAGTAAGGCACGTGCTACTTCTCTTCCCCCGCACCGTCCTTATGACTGTGCCATTGATCTCTTACCCCCTACCTCTCCTCTCCTCGGCGTTTGAACCTCTCCAGGGGGCCACGATATTTTCCAAGTTGGACCTTTGAAATGCCTTCCACCTGGTTGGGATACGCGAGGGGGATGAGTGGAAGACAGCCTTCAACACAGCCAGTGGACATTATGAGTACCAGGTCATGCCATTTGGACTCAGGCTTGGTCAATGATGTGCTTCGGGACATGTTAAACCGGTTTGTGTTCGTGTACCTTGAAAACATCCTGTTTTTTCCCCCGATCTGCCCAAGAACATGTTCTTCATGTCAGACAGGTCCTTCAGCACCTCCTGGAGAACCAACTGTTAGTGAAAGCCGAGAACTGTGAGTTCCACTGCTCTACAATCACCTTCCTGGGATATGTCATTGCTGAGGGCAATGTTCAGATGGATCCTGGAAAAGTGAAAGCAGTGGTGGATTGGCCTCAACCTACGTCCAGGGTGCAGTTGAAACAGTTTCTTGGTTTTGTAAACTTCTACCGCCGTTTCATTCGGGATTACAGCACCCTTGCGGCCCCCCCTCGGCACTCACCTCTCCCAAGGTACCGTTCAAGTGGTCTCCAGCTGTCGACAAAGCTTTTGTGGACCTGAAGCATCGGTTCACAACAGCACCCATCCTCATCCATCTGGACCCCTCGCATCAATTTGTGGTGGAAGTGGATGCTTCGGATGTTGGAGTGGGAGCCGTTCTGTCCCAGCGATCTGCCCAGGACCAGAAGCTTCATCCCTGTGCCTTCCTGTCCCATCGTCTCAATCCTGCTGAGAGGAACTACGATGTTGGCAACTGAGAACTCCTGGCGGTGAAGATGGCGTTGGAAGAGTGGAGGCACTGGCTGGAAGGAGCAGAACAGCCATTACTGGTCTGGACCGACCATAAAAACCTGGTATATCTCCGTTCAGCCAAGCGCCTCAACTCAAGGCAGCCCCAGTGGGGCCACCTGTTTACCAGATTCAACTTTACCATTTCCTACCGCCCAGGGTCAAAGAATGTGAAGCCTGATGCCCTCTCCTTCCTATACAGCTCCTCTGCCACACCCTCGACCTCTGAAACCATTCTCCCTCCCTCATGCCTTGCTGCCACTGTGGATTGGGGTATTGAGAACCTGGTCCGTGAGGCACAACGCTCCCAGCCTGAACCTGAAGGGGGCCCGGCTAACCGGCTGTTTGTTCCTAATCCAGTCCAGTCCCGGGTCCTGCAATGGGTTCATTCCTCCAGGCTGACCTGTCATCCAGGGTCCCGTCGTATACTAGCCTTCCTTCGACAACATTTCTGGTGGCCCACAATGGTCCCTGATGTCTCTGCCTTCGTCATTGCATGCACTGTGTGTGCTCAAAACAAGTTTCCACCTGCAGCCACTACCGGCCCCTCATTGTCCTTGGTCTCATATATCTCTGGACTTTGTCACTGGGCTCCCTCCATCTGATGGCAACACTGTCATTCTGACGGTAGTCAACCGGTTCTCCAAGGCCGCCCATTTCATCCCTCTCCCCAAACTACCTTCTGCCAAGGAGACGGCCCAGCTTATGGTGCAACATATCTTCCGGATCCATGGACTCCCGGTAGACATGGTCACCGATCGGGATTCTCGTCTCAGTTCTGGAAGGCATTCTGCACCCTTATTGGGTCGTCGGGCAGCCTGTCATCCGGATTCCATCCCCAAACTAACGGTCAGTCGGAGCGATCCAACCAAGACCTGGAGACCACCTTAAGGTGCCTGGTCTCAACCAACCCCACTATCTGGAATCGTCAACTGGTCTGGGTGGAGTATGCCCGGAACACACTTCCCAGTTCTGCCACGGGACTCTCCCCTTTCGAGTGATCTATGGGGTATCAGCCTCCACTCTTCCCGGAACAAGAGCAGGAGGTCAGCGTACCCTCGGCCCAGATGTTTGTCCGCCGCTGTTGACGTACCTGGAGAAGAGCCAGGGCGGCTATTCTCAAGACCAACTCCAGGTATCGTCTGCAAGCGGACTGTCACCGGACCCCAGCTCCTATTACCGCATTGGGCAGAGGGTATGGCTTTCCACTCGGGATCTGCCCCTTCGGGTAGAGTCCCGCAAGCTGTCTCCCCGGTTCATTGGTCCTTTTCCCATCTCCAGAGTCCTGAGTTCCACTGCTGTCCATCTTGTGTTGCCCCGTACCCTCTGTATTCACCCTACATTCCATGTGTCTAAGATGAATCACGAGTAGGAAAATACACCACTGGTGAATGATAACATGCCAAATACAGCAAACTCAGTCTGACTGGGCCTGGTTGAATCACGAGTAGGAAAATACACCACTGTGTATTATTTGTTTGCATTTCAGACATGGAGAAATCTCTCTTAAAACAGATTCAATCATACAACTGATAGCGTGAGGGAAAAAATACGTATTTTTCTAAAAGATTCAGCCAATTGTGGCTTAGAACATTCAACCACAACATCTTTGTAGATTCTAAGCCTTCCAAAAAAGTGAAAATTACAGCAACACCCACAGACCACTGTCTTTGGTTTCTCAAAGGCAGGAAGCATGGAGCCCGAGTTCTTTGGCAGGGCTGGATTAGGGGAGCGGAGTGGAGCGGTGCAGCTGTGCAGAGTGTGTTTGAGTGTTTTAAGAAGAGGGGAGGTTGGGGCTGAAGGGGGAGGCTGGGCTGTGAGGGGGAGGCTGGGACCGTGAGGGGGAGACTGGGACCGTGAGGGGGAGGCTGGGACCGTGAGGGGGAGGCTGGGACCGTGAGGGGGAGGCTGGGCCGTGAGGGGGAGGCTGGGCCGTGAGGGGGAGGCTGGTGCCTTGAAGGGGAGGCTGGGGCCTTGAAGGGGAGCCTGGTGCCGTGAGGTGGAGGCTGGGGCCTTGAGGTGGAGGCTGGGGCCTTGAGGTGGAGGCTGGGGCCTTGAGGGGGAGGTTGGGGACTTGAGGTGGAGGCTGGGGCCTTGAGGGGGAGACTGGGGCCGTGAGGTGGAGGTTGGGGTCTTGAGGTGGAGGCTGGGTTCTTGAAGGGGAGACTGGGTCCGTGAGGGAAGAGGGAAGCCTGACAGAATAAATCACAACCAGTCCCTCCCAGTCACCCCTCCACACCCGTTGCCCCCCCTTCGCCCTCCACACCCGTCGGGCCCCTCCGGCCCTCCACACCCATCGCCCCTTCCGCCCCTCCGCCCCTCTGACCCATGGCAGCACGTCTGGCTCTCTCTCTCCCCCTTTCCCAGCCTCCCTGCCTCCATCCTTCCCTCCCTGGGGATAATGGATAATCTCTTTAAAATACGGTCACGCTTAGCAGCTGCTTTGTGGTTGTTCCCGTGGTCGGGAGGAATGAGGCCAGATTCAGTAGTAGAGAGTTTCCATTTGAACCACTTCTATCCTCCAGAGAACAGAATGTGAAAGCCTGTATTATTAGCATACAATATGTTTATTCCCAGGAATCCCGGCAACAGTTTCAATTGTATCTGTCTTTGTCACTGGCCATCAGCACTCCATCAGTGTCCATCAGCACACCATCAGCACTCCATCAGTGTCCATCAGCAGTCCATCAGTGTCCATCAGCACTCTATCAGTCCGAGCACGGGGGAGGGAACCCTCCAAAAAAATGTTTTAACTTTCTTCTCATGCTCTCTAGAGCCTAATAGGAGACAATGCTTTCTGTACCTGTCAATTTAACGGCCTAACGTTCCACACAAACAATTATACTATAGCCTACAAACATATTATTAACAGGGGACTATACTCACAGATTATATGTATTTATTGACCACAACCCCTGGGCAATGTGGGCAATAAAAACATCTGATACATAACACCTACATGCGTTATGTTTTCTATGGATTATGACAGCATAAATGAAAGTATTTGATGGTGAATGAAAAGACATTTAAAAAAAGTTTCCATACGGATAAGAGATTCCTGTGACAGACGATACGCCATTTAATGTTCAGTTGAAAGTGACAACGTCAATCTCTCTGCATGGTCCCCTCTCTTTTATTGTTACATCACCATTTAACCACCAGTAAGAGACTAAGGAAACAGGAAAGGCAGGGTGGGGCCACTTTCCATGGTAGAGGAGAGAACAGCCAACAGTCAAAGCAGGGTAGGGACACTTTCCATGGTAGGGAGGAGAACAGTCAACATTCAAAGCAGGGTAGGGCCACTTTCTGTGGTAGAGAGGAGAACAGTCAACATTCAAAGCAGGGTTGGGACACTTTCTGTGGTAGAGGAGAGAACAGCCAACAGTCAAAGCAGGGTAGGGCCACTTTCCATGGTAGAGGGTAGAACAGCCAACATTCAAAGCAGAGTAGGGACACTTTCTGTGATAGAGGTGAGAACAGCCAACAGCCAACAGTCAAAGCAGGGTAGGGTCACTTTCTGTGGTAGAGGTGAGAACAGCCAACAGTCAAAGCAGGATAGGGACACTTTCCATGGTAGAGGAGAGAACAGCCAACAGCCAACAGTCAAAGCAGGGTAGGGTAACTTTCTGTGGTAGAGGTGAGAACAGCCAACAGTCAAAGTAGGGTAGGGACACTTTCCATGGTAGAGGTGAGAACAGCCAACAGCCAACAGTCAAAGCAGGGTAGGGACACTTTCTGTGGTAGAGGTGAGAACAGCCAACAGTCAAAGCAGGGTAGGGACACTTTCCATGGTAGAGGTGAGAACAGCCAACAGCCAACAGTCAAAGCAGGGTAGGGACTCTTTCTGTGGTAGAGGTGAGAACAGCCAACAGTCAAAGCAGGGTAGGGACACTTTCCATGGTAGAGGAGAGAACAGCCAACAAACTCAATATTCAAAAGCTTAATTGTCCATTTAGGGTCTAATTGATCTCATAAGACATAACCAAATGGTGTTGGAACTCCCTGTCTGTCCTGAGAAATAACAAGGGTGGTAGGTCAAACAGAAATTAGTTTTTGGCTTCCACGAAAACAGGATTTATCAGGAACACAATATAGTATAGCAGTAAAGCATACCAGCAGTATAGTATACCAGCAGTAAAGCATACCAGCAGTATAGTATACCAGCAGTATAGTATACCAGCAGTATGGTATACCAGCAGTATAGCATACCAGCAGTATAGCATACCAGCAGTATAGCATACCAGAAGTATAGCAGCAGTATAGTATACCAGCAGTATAGTATACCAGTAGTATAGCATACCAGCAGTATAGCATACCAGCAGTATAGCATACCAGCAGTATAGTATACCAGCAGTATAGTATACCAACAGTAAAGTATACCAGCAGTATAGTATACCAGCAGTATAGTATACCAGCAGTATAGCATACCAGCAGTATAGCAGCAGTAAAGTATACCAATAGCATAGCAGCAGTATAGCATAGCAGCAGTATAGCATACCAGCAGTATAGCATACCAGCAGTATAGCAGCAGTATAGTATACCAATAGCATAGCAGCAGTATAGTATACCAGCAGTATAGTATACCAGCAGTATAGCATACCAGCAGTATAGTATACCAGCAGTATAGCAGCAGTATAGTATACCAATAGCATAGCAGTGGTATAGTATACCAGCAGTATAGCATACCAGCAGCACAGCATACCAGCAGTATAGCAGCAGTATAGTATACAAGCAGTAAAGTATACCAGCAGTATAGTATACCAGCAGTATAGCATACCAGCAGTATAGCATACCAGCAGTATAGTATACCGATAGCATAGCAGCAGTATAGTATACCAGCAGTATAGCATACCAGCAGTATAGCATACCAGCAGTATAGCAGCAGTATAGTATACCAATAGCATAGCAGCAGTATAGTATACCAGCAGTATAGTATACCAGCAGTATAGCATACCAGCAGTATAGCATACCAGCAGTATAGCATACCAGCAGTATAGTATACCAATAGCATAGCATACCAGCAGTATAGCATACCAGCAGTATAGCATACCAGCAGTATAGCAGCAGTATAGTATACCAATAGCATAGCAGCAGTATAGTATACCAGCAGTATAGTATACCAGCAGTATAGCATACCAGCAGTATAGTATACCCGCAGTATAGTATACCAGCAGTATAGCAGCAGTATAGTATACCAGCAGTGTAGTATACCAGCAGTATAGCATACCAGCAGTATAGTATACCAGCAGTATAGTATACCAGCAGTATAGTATACCAGCAGTATAGCAGCAGTATAGCATACCAGCAGTATAGCATACCAGCAGTATAGTATACCAGCAGTATAGCATACCAACAACATACCAGCAGTATAGTATACCAGCAGTATAGTATACCAGCAGTATAGCATACCAGCAGTATAGCATACCAGCAGTATAGCATACCAATAGCATACCAGCAGTATAGCATACCAGCAGTATAGCATACCAGCAGTATAGTATACCAGCAGTATAGCATACCAATAGCATACCAGCAGTATAGCATACCAGCAGTATAGCATACCAGCAGTATAGTATACCAGCAGTATAGCATACCAATAGCATACCAGCAGTATAGTATACAAGCAGTATAGTATACCAGCAGTATAGCATACCAACAACATACCAGCAGTATAGTATACCAGCAGTATAGTATACCAGCAGTATAGTATACCAGCAGTATAGCATACCAACAACATCCCAGCAGTATAGTATACCAGCAGTATAGTATACCAGCAGTATAGCATACCAGCAGTATAGTATACCAGCAGTATAGCATACCAGCAGTATAGTATACCAGCAGTATAGCATACCAATAGCATACCAGCAGTATAGTATACCAGCAGTATAGCATACCAGCAGTATAGTATACCAGCAGTATAGCATACCAGCAGTATTGTATACCAGCAGTATAGTATACCAGCAGTATAGTATACCAGCAGTAAAGCATACCAGCAGTATAGCATACCAGCAGTATAGTATACCAGCAGTATAGCATACCAGCAGTATAGTATACCAGCAGTATAGTATACCAGCAGTATAGCATACCAATAGCATACCAGCAGTATAGTATACCAGCAGTATAGCATACCAGCAGTATCGTATACCAGCAGTATAGCATACCAACAACATACCAGCAGTATAGTATACCAGCAGTATAGCATACCAATAGCATACCAGCAGTATAGTATACCAGCAGTAAAGCATACCAACAGTATAGCATACCAGCAGTATAGTATACCAGCAGTATAGTATACCAGCAGTATAGCATACCAATAGCATACCAGTAGTATAGTATACCAGCAGTATAGCATACCAATAGCATAGCAGCAGTATAGTATACCAGCAGTATAGTATACCAATAGCATACCAGCAGTATAGCATACCAATAGCATAACAGCAGTATGGTATACCAGCAGTATAGCATACCAACAACATACCAGCAGTATAGTATACCAGCAGTATAGTATACCAGCAGTATAGTATACCAATAGCATACCAGCAGTATAGTATACCAGCAGTATAGTATACCAGCAGTATAGTATACCCGCAGTATAGTATACCAGCAGTATAGCATACCAACAGTATAGTATACCAGCAGTATAGTATACCAGCAGTATAGTATACCAGCAGTATAGCATACCAGCAGTATAGTATACCAGCAGTATAGCATACCAACAGTATAGCATACCAGCAGTATAGTATACCAGCAGTATAGCATACCAGCAGTATAGTATACCAACAGTATAGTATACCAGCAGTATAGCATACCAACAGTATAGTATACCAGCAGTATAGTATACCAGCAGTATAGTATACCCGCAGTATAGTATACCAATAGCATACCAGCAGTATAGTATACCAGCAGTATAGTATACCGGCAGTATATCATACCAGCAGTATAGTATACCAGCAGTATAGCATACCAATAGCATACCAGCAGTATAGTATACCAGCAGTATAGCAGCAGTATAGTATACCAATAGCATAGCAGCAGTATAGTATACCAATAGCATAGCAGCAGTATAGTATACCAATAGCATAGCAGCAGTATAGTATACCAAAAGCATAGCAGCAGTATACCAATAGCATAGCAGCAGTATAGTATACCAGCAGTATAGTATACCAATAGCATAGCAGCAGTATAGTATACCAATAGCATAGCAGCAGTATAGTATACCAATAGCATAGCAGCAGTATAGTATACCAATAGCATAGCAGCAGTATAGTATACCAATAGCATAGCAGCAGTATAGTATACCAATAGCATAGCAGCAGTATAGTATACCAATAGCATAGCAGCAGTATAGTATACCAATAGCACACCAATAGCGTATCAGCAGTCCACTGGGAACACCTCAGAGCAACAGCTGCACAGAAAAACACCACACAAAGAGCTCTTTGATTTGCCCGTCTTTTAGACTCCTTGATCGCATGAAGATTCATTTAAAGGCCCCCCCCCCCCCCCCAAAAAAATGGTCTACTGTCATTTGGATGAAGCCGTTTTCAAGCAAGCCGCTTATACAGTAAACCCTCTCACGACAGCATGTTCTGCATGGAATGCCAGTCAGAAGACAGGTGAGATTAATGGTTAGGTTTTTATTAATAAATGAGCAGTAACATAATTTTTTTTTTTTTTAAAGCCTGGGATTCAAACTGATATTGTCTGTTTAATGATTGAAGTAGAATCAATGGTAAGACTCCAGGATAACATAAAGGGTATAAAAACTCATTATACAGTAAGGCTGAATAGCTAAATTAGACAGAGGCGGACAGGGGAGCACAGACAGCCAAGCAATACATAATTTAGGATCACTTAGCACACCATAACACAGGCATAATTTAGCTAAGGATCACTTTTCATCTCTCGCCTGTGCTCTCCTCTCTTTTCCCCCATATGTCCTCTCTTACTGAGGAATGTAGTGATGTTTTCCTTAGAAGTATTTCCAAATAACACCCTTACAAGTCAGGAAGGGAGACATGGGTCACAGACAATTAGGAAAGTAAATAGAGAGGGAGAGAGAGAGAGAGAGAGGGGAGAGAGAGAGAGAGAGAGAGAGAGAGCGAGAGAGAGAGGGAGGGAGAGAGAGAGAGAGGGAGAGGGAGAGGGAGAAGGAGAGAGAGAGAGGGAGAGAGAGAGAGAGAGAGGTAGAGAGAGAGAGAGAGAGAGAGAGAGAGAGAGAGGTAGAGAGAGAGAGAGAGAGAGAGAGAGAGAGAGAGGGAGAGAGAGAAATAGAAATAAGAGACTAGGAACAGAGTAATTTAATCATATAATCCTTTCAACCTCAATGAACTTTCCAGGTGTTTATTGGGCTAAAGAGTTATAGTCTTATGACACACACACACACACACACACACACACACACACACACACACACACACACACACACACACACACACACACACACACACACACACACACACACACACACACACACACACACACACACACACACACACACACACTCTGAGTAACATATATTCCTTTACATAGAAAATAACAATAATCATTGTTTTTAACATTTATACTATACATTGAGATAATCTGTCTTGAGGCGACTCAATCTTGATCCTTGACTGCGAACAATGAGAGACAACAGTTCATGTTTATCTCTGAGTCCCAATGAAATGTCCGTTGTCTCCCTCAGTGAGTCCTTAACTTCATAGATAGGCTTCAGAACATAGTCATTGAGCTGGCTCTCCCCTCTCAGATCGCTGTCTTGACTCTGTTTGAATTTCACCTCCAACTCCAGGAGAGATTTCTCCACGCTTGTAAAAGCCTCAGAGATCTGTGTGATCTCCCCAGTGAGAAACTTCTCATAGCTATCCTCTCCGTCCAGGTCGTGTGAAATACTCATACCGATGCTTTCCAACAACCTTGCGGCGTCTTCAATTTGATGCTTCACGATGATAAAGTCGTCACGTACCATTGAATCGCTGTCTTCATCGTGATGGACACCACACGCACGCCGGTCTGCGAATTTAAAAAGCATTTGACATTTCTCGGGGTCATCATTATCCTCATAATCACCGTCCGGTACGAAGAAATGATGAAAAGTCCCGTTGGACATTTCCGGTTTTAACGGTCCGGTATAAACTGCCCAGTAAAGCGCCAAAAAAGACATTAAAAGTAGCAGCACCAGTGGAATAGAAGCCATTATATCCACTTTTGAATTTTTTTTTAGTTTCAGCACGGTCACGGTTTAGTTTGACGCTGTCCTCTGAGAGGCGCAAAACATGTGTAGCCTGTTGAGCGCACCAAACCCACCGCTCCGTGGCGCCGTGGCGCGCAGCCCCTGCCCACTGCATTCCCGACTCAAGTTACAGTTCTCCCGTCACTAATAAAAAGACACAGACAGCCATAACTAGACCCCAGACAATCGTCCCACAAATATTTGAAATGGACATAGCCAGCTTATACATTATTATTGAAAAGTGATGTAGGCCTCTAGACAAAAACGTGCAGAAAAAAAAAGTAGGCAGAAGAAAGGCATTATAAGACAAGGGTCAAATGAATATTATAAACTGGGTGGTCAGAGCCCTGAATGCTGATTGGCATGTTTTTACTGCTCTTAATTATTACTGTGATAACCAGTTTATAATAGCAATAAAGTACCTCAGGGGTTTGTGATATATTGCCAATATACCATGGCTAAGGGCTGTGTCCAGGCACTCAGCATTGCGTCGTGCCCAAGAACAGCCCTTAGCCATGGTATATTGGCAATATAGCACACCCCCTCGTGCCTTATTGCTTAAATATAGTTTTAGGCTATTGTTGCACTGGCGCGACACTAGTATGCTTTGGTTGAAGCTCAATGTTACATTCTAATCTCCCTACCATCATATCAAGTGGCGATTTTAGCATGTAAATCTTGGTGTGGCAAACAAAAAATGTTTTTAATGCATGCCAGCAAAGCCACTTCACAACACTGAACAATACATTAATTACACTATAACGGTGACATACGGTGCCCACAAACTGTTAGTGCCTACATAAAGCTGTCCCAACAACAGAGCTCTCTCCCAACCAGAAAAGCAGCGCTTTCTTTTCAGCACCATGGAGTGAATCCTTACCACTTCTACACCTGTCTATCAGCGGAGCCTTGTCTGGCAGCAAAACAGTTCATTCAGCTTCATTTACTGCCTTAAAAAAACATAGCTGATATGGCTGACTTGCTTAAACAAATGTGGTTTCTAATGACAATTGAGATGTACAAACTATGGCATAAGGGGACGGCGAGCGGATAAGAGACAATCCAGAATTTCGATTAAGACATTAATGAGCGAGCTAGGATGGACAAAGTGAATATAACTATTTGTTCAGCACTTTTGAAATGTACAGCGACAGAATTGAGAACATGGGCAGTTCTTACAGTATTCTCCCTGTACACCAAGTCAGAACCGTAAGATAAATAAAGGAGGCATATACTGGAAGCAGGCAATAAAAGCTCTTACAATATTCAATGATTACATTTCTCTAAAACAGGCAATAGGTTACATGTGCACCACCAAGTCAGAACAGTAGGCAAAATTAAGAGGGGTAAATAGACCAAATTATTAGGGTGAGGCACATGGGCGACTAACATCTTACTACACAACATACACTTAGTATTACTTTCTTAGCTACAGTATACATATCTCCCTGGCATATTACATTATTTATGCAGCAACTCACCTTTTTATGCTGCGCTCACTTGAACAGAAAGATGGCGTGGCGGTCCTTCTCGTGGGTGTCACAAAAAATGTCGTACTTGTCACGGAAAATGTCGTACTGGAGAGAAGAGGACCAAGGCGCAGCGGGAATATGGACACTCATGTTTATTAAATAAAACACGTAAAGCATCCACTTGAAAAAAACAATAAACAGTACTTACAACAGCAACAGTCTTGCAGGCACATACAATGCAGTGCAAGGACAACCAGCCACAACCCCAAAGAAAAACACACACACCTATATAGGACTTCCAATCAAAGGCAACTCAACACACCTGCCTTCAATTGGAAGTCCCAATCACCAACCCAACATTTAACAAACACAAACCACCTGCCACATCCTGACCAAGACTAACACAATTACGTCCTCTGCTGGTCAGGACGTGACAGTACCCCCCCCTCAAGGTGCAGACCCCGGGATGCACCTAAAAAAAGAAAACACAAGAAAATCCCCAATACCCCAACAAAACCAACAAACAATAACCCCTAAACAATAAGGGAGGGAAGGGAGGGTGGCTGCCGTCACCGACGGCACTGTGCTACACCCTCCCTCCCCAACCCACCTATCCTGGAGGTGGCTCAGGTGCAGCGTGGACCTCGCTCCACCTTCAGCGTCACCCACTTTGGTGGCGCCGATAGCTGCGCCGGGCAGACGGGCCACTTGGGCTGGGCCGGAGGACAGGCGGGCCTCTCGGGCTGGGCCGGAAGACATGCGGGCCACTCGGGCTGGGCCGGAGGACAGGCGGGCCTCTCGGGCTGGGCCGGCGGACAGGCGGGCCACTCGGGCTGGGCCGGAGGACAGGCGGGCCACTCGGGCTGGGCCGGAGGACCGGAGGGCCACTCGGGCCGGACCGGAGGGCAGGAGGACCACTCGGGCTGGACCGGAGGGCAGGAGGGCCACTCGGGCTGGGCCGGAGGACAGGAGGGCCACTCAGGCTGGGCCGGAGGGCAGGAGGGCCACTCGGGCTGGGCCGGAGGGCAGGAGGGCCACTCAGGCTGGGCCGGAGGACCGGAGGGCCACTCGGGCTGGGCCGGAGAACAGGAGGGCCACTCGGGCTGATCCTGACTGACGGGCCACTCTGACAGCTCCGAACAGGCAGGCCACTCTGGCAGCCCCGAACAGGCGGGCCACTCGGGCAGATCCGGGCAGACGGGCCACTCGGGCAGATCCGGGCAGACGGGCCACTCTGGCATCTCCGGAGCAGACGGGCCGCTCTGGCGGCTCCTGACTAGCGGGCGGCTCTGGCGGCTCCTGACTGGCGGGCGGCTCTGGCGACTCCTGACTGGCGGGCAGCTCTGGTGACTCCTGACTGGCGGGCAGCTCTGGTGACTCCTGACTGGCGGGCAGCTCTTGCGACTTACGACTGGCGGGCAGCTCTGGCGACTTACGACTGGCGGGCAGCTCTGGTGACTTACGACTGGCGGGCAGCTCTGGTGACTCCTGACTGGCGGGCAGCTCTGGTGACTTACGACTGGCGGGCAGCTCTGGTGACTTACGACTGGCGGGCAGCTCTGGTGACTTACGACTGGCGAGGCTGGGCTGACGCACTAGACTCCTGATGCGTGGGGCTGGTACTGGACGTGCCAGCCTGGAGACACGCACCTCCATGCTAGTGCATCTAGCGGGAAACACCGGACCGAAAGGGCGCACTAGCGGTCTTGAGTGCAGGGTTGGCATCACCCCTTCCGGCTCGATGCTCACCTTGCCCTGGCACCTGCGGGGCGCTGGTACCGGGTGGACTGGGCTGTGCGTCCGTATAGGCGAGATGGTGCGTACCTCAGCGTAACATGGCGCCCTCCACCTCATACGCACCTGCCTGTAGTCACGGGTAGCTGGCTTACGGCTCTTCCTTGGCCTGGCCAAACTACCCGTGTGCCCCCCCCAAAAAATGTCTTGGGGGTGCCTCTCCGGCTTCCTCGCCAGCCGTGTTCCAGCATAACGTTCTCGTTGGTTCCTCTGTCCAGCAGCCTCCACTCTCCTGAGTGCCTCCACCTGTTCCCATGGGAGGCGATCCCTTCCGGCCAGGATCTCTTCCCAGGTGTAGGCTCCCTTGCCGTCCAGGATGTCCTCCCATGTCCATTCCTCCATTTTGTTCTCCTGTGGCTTCCTCCTCTTCCGCTGCTTGGTCCTTTGGTGGTGGGTGGTTCTGTCACAAAAATTGTCATGGAGAGAAGAGGACCAAGGCGCAGCAGGATTGTGGACACTCATGTTTATTAAATAAAACACGTAAAGCATCCACTTGAAAAAAACAATAAACAGTACTTACAACAGCAACAGTCTTGCAGGCACATTCAATGCAGTGCAAGGACAACCACCCACAACCCCAAAGAAAAACACACACACCTATATAGGACTTCCAATCAAAGGCAACTCAACACACCTGCCTTCAATTGGAAGTCCCAATCACCAACCCAACATTTAACAAACACAAACCACCTGCCACATCCTGACCAAGACTAACACAATTACGCCCACTGCTGGTCAGGACGTGATAGTGGGAAACTTTTGTCACCAAACTTTGTCATCAAAGTCTGGCATTCTCTGGATTTATGGTGCTTTCAAGACGACTGGGAACTCGGGAAAAAACAAGGTTGAATCATGACATCAGTGATCTTCAGGTTGGAGCTCTAGAAAGCAGCTCGAGTTTCCGACTTAGAATTCTGAGTTGAATGACCGTTCAAAAGTATTTTCCCAAGTCGGAGGTCGTTTTTTCCCCCAAGTTCCCAGTTGTCTTGAACTCACTGAAGTCTGAGATTTCCCAGTTCCAAGTTCCCAGTTGTCTTGAACTCACTGAAGTCTGAAATTTCCCAGTTCCAAGTTCCCAGTTGTTTTGAACATGGCAGAAGTCATGCTGGATTGACAACATGGCCAATGTATTCAAACTTTTCTGGCCCATGGTGTTGCATGTGAATGTTTATCCTTGGAAAAGAGACCCTTAAACCCAGACTTGAACCACACACCCACTCCACTGAATAGCTAGGCTAGTGATCGATTTGCAACGCCACTGATTCCTTCCAAACCACTCATTGTTGAATTTGCGATTTCCAACTTGTTGTGTAATGTTTATGGTGTCGTGTCTTTGGGCACCATTAAACTGAAGACATGTTTATCAAAATAACTCCCTGTAATTATTATCACGCGATTAAACTGATTAATCGTTTAACTGTAATTAACTAGGAGATCGGGGCACCAAGGAAAATATTCAGATTACAAAGTTATAATTTTCCTAATATAACTTTCCTATATTATAACATTATATATTATATTATATTATAGTATAGGCCGATTATCTTCTGGTTTAAATGGTGTATTTTACCTCGCGTCCAGTCTCATTCCAAACGTCGTAAATTGTTGAATCTGCACGAATCCAGCCTTTACTAAAAGTCATCCATACATCAATTGTCTTAAAATCATTTATTTACTAAACTAAGTAATTCACAGAAAGTATACAAACAGTTGGTTATCGTCACAAAGCATTGGGCTAAACAGGCATGGCGGCCTGTTAAACAAACAGGGGGGGTGGGGGCAGCGGAGAAGACCCTACAGAGTTGATAAATATTAACCATTGATATGCTAATCCTTTGCACATGAACGCTCACTCATTCGGAAACAATTGCAATCAATATATATATTTACGCTCAGTGTGTCGTCGATCTTCGTTGGAAAGGTTGTTCTGTTGGAGAGTTCTCTCTCTCTCTCTCTCTTTTGAAAGTATGATGTTGATATGATCAGTCCAATCAAAGCTACTGTAGATATAACGTAATTGTATCTGTGGCCAATGACCTTGAGCCTTCTTGGATGGGCACTTCTAATGTAACTCTATGGCAGCACCCAAGGGGCTTGAATTTTTGAACTCTCCCCGTAGATTTTGCGGTGACGTTGTGTCCCCATGAGTGGCAGAACACTGAGCCAATAGCCAACTAGAGAACATAACCAATGTTATGTATTTTCCGCTGGCTGACCCACCATCACAGAAAGCACTGAGCTAGGCTGAAACACCTGCATTTTGGAGCTGCCTTAAGAAAAAACAAAAGAGACAATGTTTGTATGCGGCTTTATTAACTCAAATATATATATTTTTTTACATTGTTTGCAAACTGATATGTGATATACGTATTAATGTATTAAAAAACAGGCAACATGTGGGTGGGGCTCTGCCCCGAGTGACTGGTTTCCGCTGATCATATCTAAGCCAATATGACACCAATGTCGATTAAAATGAGCAAATCACTTTGATTAGAGATACACACGACACTCCCTGCCTCTCGTCATGAACCACCAAGTTGAGGACCATGTACCAGATTTTTAACAGGGTCCTTAGCATTAGGAAAACATATAATTGCTTTGCCCAAACCTAGCTCAATGCCTAGGATTTGGATAAGAACGAGATTACAGCACCCATAAAGTGACTTGTCACTTTTCAGACTGAATAAGTTTGCACGTTAGCTAGCTCACGTCCAAATGCTAGTCTAACATTTCCCACAAAACATACTGTTGCTAGCTAGCTACATCAGTTCAAAACCAACCCCGAACTTGTCACGCTGCTACACTACAATGCATGTAATAAGCTTTCGCAACACTAGCAAGCTAGCTTCTCCATAGTCGAAGCTACGGTAACAGCAAAGATTGTTTTATAACTAACCCTCATTGTTCTATCTGTGGTAAGACACAGATTTTTATAACTAACCCAAGATAGACCAAAGCCTGTCGTTACCAATAGGAGCAAATGAATCATAGTGGGCAGAGCCAAGCACGAGCTAGTGAGATCCTATTGGCGTGTTCTAGCATTTATTTGCATATTGTCAATTAGGGAACACCTACTCCGTGAAGTGTGAGTGTGCAATAACTCAATACACCCTTACACTCTTTTCTAAACAACGCCATTTGGAGAAACTTTGGCAAAAGTTAAAGTCTATAAAACGCAGTCCATTCTTTTTTGTTACGTATTCTAGTTTCGGAAACAGAAAACTGTATGGAGATCAAATGTTTAATTGATGAGACAATTAGCAGAATGTCGGCCAAAATCCATCTCGCTCCATCTCCTACCACTGCTAGGCTTCCTCTCATCACCACATTTGGTAGTGAGTGGAAACACCCGGTCGAATATCTGTCTCATTGTTCTATCTGTGGTAATGAGATAGCCACACTTCACTGTCAGACAGGATACAACTCAAACTGCTGAGAAAAACAAATGGCTAGCTAAACATTACATGTAAACAGAGCCTCAGTTGTACACTGACTGCAGATGCATGCTTGGTAGCATCAGAAAAAAACCTCCCCAGTTTCTAACATCCGTAATACATTCCAGTTCGCTGCTTCTCCTGTCTTCTTGACATTTTAATCCAAATGTGTGCTGATTTAACAGTGCCAAACGAACAAAAAAAAGCCATGTGTTGGATATTTGTCAATAACTCTGTCATGCATGGCCATTCCGGTGGCACAGAATGGAGGGTGGGGAAAGGATTCGTTTGTCAGTACAGATGGAGGTGGCACAGATGAAGAAGCACAAATCTAAATGAGCTGTCAGACTCAAACAGCATGACATCCACAACAAAGCGAGAACAAACGGTAATCTGTCTCAAAGAATCTTCAAAATGAAGTATCAAAGACTGAGGCGTTTGCTGTGTTCGTATCAATTATTTATGAAACTCAACAGAAAAAAAATGGTGAATGTTTTTGAAATATACTCCCTCCCAACCAGGATTATATAAATGTATAGGATGCATAACTACAACAAGCTGTAAAAGGCACAAAATGTGTCTCTAGTGTACATGGGGATATCTTTGTTTATTCCCTATAGACGGGTTGGTTGTTTAGCAAGAAAACGATTGGGAAAAACAAATGGGTACGTCTTAGATTGCTGACAACATGTAAACTATATTTCGTCTTCAGTGTTTATTGAAAACATAAATACATTTACACAAGGAGCACTTATTGTCTTTTAAAAATACATCGTTACAGTTGTTGGTTAGCTAGCTAGCGAATTTTAGCCATATTAACATTGACATGAAATCAGTCAAAACACCTCAAAAACAATACATGGTATCAAGCTCAAGATGAAACCAGTCACTTATAATACCCCACTTGGCAGTTTCTTGTCATTGGAGAAAAAATGTGTGAAATGTATGCATTTCACTACTGTAAGTCGCTCTGGATAAGAGCGTCTGCTAAATGACTAAAATGTAAATGTAAATGTTGCTAGCTATCTGGCCATCTAGAATCATAACAACACACTGACTTCTGCCCCA
The DNA here is from genome assembly GCF_901001165.1 of Salmo trutta. Lineage (NCBI taxonomy): Eukaryota > Metazoa > Chordata > Actinopteri > Salmoniformes > Salmonidae > Salmo > Salmo trutta. The sequence goes on along the minus strand of NC_042963.1, from coordinate 55,893,504 downwards.
TTGAAGCGTGAACCTCTTTTTCGTGACGTTGTCAGCTAACCCATCTATTGCTGAGTTATACTACTTTCAAAAGTCAATGACTTATAACCGTTTTTCTTTTAACTTTGCTTTCAATGGGAATTGAGGCATATTTTTTACAATGTCAGACTGTCACAATCAATTGAGATATTCACATTCTGAAAACTACAGACAATTTCTTTTGACTATTCATGGTAAATTCTATACATACTTTAATAGTTTGTTCTTGAGCTATTAGCAACAGCAAGCAGACCAGGGGTTTAAACCAGCAATCCATCTCCTGTGCCATTTAGGGTCCAGACCTTTTGTCAGAGGCTGCATACTTTAACAGTTAGCTCAAAACATATTTGAGCTATTAGAGGTTACAATAGCACTGCCAATGACAGCCTTTTGGTTTCTCAAATAAATAATTATTTGCATGTGGAAATGTTGTATAATGCACCTTTAATAGAAAATCACCGTTAAGTGTAAAAAGCATGGAAATGAAAAATGAAATAAAAAACAAAAAAACAATGTTTTAAGTGAGAAGTAGGCATTGGTCTGAAGCCGAAAAAAGAAAGGACATTTTACATGGGCACCACAATGCCTACGTCACCCATTCTCTACCCATTCTCCACCCATTCTCTACCCATTCTCCACCCATTCTCCACCCATTCTCCACCCATTCTCTACCCATTCTCCACCCATTCTCCACCCATTCTCCACCCATTCTCTACCCATTCTCCACCCATTCTCCACCCATTCTCCACCCATTCTCCACCCATTCTCTACCCATTCTCCACCCATTCTCCACCCATTCTCTACCCATTCTCCACCCATTCTCCACCCATTCTCCACCCATTCTCTACCCATTCTCTACCCATTCTCCACCCATTCTCTACCCAGTCTCTACCCATTCTCCACCCATTCTCCACCCATTCTCCACCCATTCTCTACCCATTCTCCACCCATTCTCCACCCATTCTCTACCCATTCTCCACCCATTCTCCACCCATTCTCCACCCATTCTCCACCCATTCTCTACCCATTCTCCACCCATTCTCTACCCATTCTCCACCCATTCTCCACCCATTCTCTACCCATTCTCCACCCATTCTCCACCCATTCTCCACCCATTCTCTACCCATTCTCCACCCATTCTCTACCCATTCTCCACCCATTCTCCACCCATTCTCCACCCATTCTCCACCCATTCTCCACCCATTCTCTACCCATTCTCCACCCATTCTCCACCCATTCTCCACCCATTCTCTACCCATTCTCTACCCATTCTCCACCCATTCTCTACCCATTCTCCACCCATTCTCTACCCATTCTCCACCCATTCTCCACCCATTCTCCACCCATTCTCCACCCATTCTCCACCCATTCTCCACCCATTCTCCACCCATTCTCCACCCATTCTCTACCCATTCTCCACCCATTCTCCACCCATTCTCTACCAAGGTTTTCCAGCACACAGCTTTGACCTACAACAGTAGACAAGTTGGCCTATTAATAATAGATTACATTTCTATAGCGCTTTTCATAGAATTTCAAAGTGTGTACATTTAAAAAAAAAAAAAAAAAGCACTATTGTACTTCAAACAATGTGTAGGCAGGTTGCTTAGGATTAAAACCTTCTCAAATAGCAAAACAAAAAGGCATAATGGACTTCACAGGGTCCTGCTATTAAACAAATGTATATGTGTTACCAACCACCTCCATTCCATTCGCTCTTATGTAGCAACATTTGAAATTGTGTTTTTACATTGGAGAAAAGTAGAGACTCAAAGCTACAAAATGTTATATCATACACTGAAGTTGATGAACAATGGGGAAGTAATTCTGCTTTGAAAGTTGATAAACTTTTAACCACTTTTGTGAAAATGACCCTTGCATGTTTTGGTACACCTACTGGAGAGCTCTTCTTTGTCTACACCTATTCAGCATCGTTCACACCCTCGTAAACCTTATCCCCACCCATCTCTTTCAGGATTCACATGTGAGGCCATGTGCTAAACAGAGTGAAACATGGTGAAGCTACAAAATTGCCCTCCCTGGAAGCTTGTGTTTCAGACATATGGAAGTGGATGGTGGCAAATGTTCTACTTTTGAACTCGGACAACACAGAGATGCTTGTTCTAGGTCTCAAGAAACAAAGAGATCTCTGTTGAATCTGACAATTAATCTTGATGGTTGTACGGTCGTCTCAAATAAAACTGTGAAGGACCTCGGCGTTACTCTGGACCCTGATCTCTCTTTTGAAGAACATATCAAGACTGTTTCAAGGACAGTTCTTTTTCATCTACGTAACATTGCAAAAATCAGAAACTTTCTGTCTATGCAGAAAAATGTATCCATGCTTTTGTCACATCTACATTTTTACATTTTAGTCATTTAGCAGACGCTCTTATCCAGAGCAACTTACAGTAGTGAATGTATACATTTCATACATTTTGTTTCCCGTACTGGTCCCCCGTGGGAATTGAACCCACAACCCTGGCGTTGCAAGCACCATGCTCTACCAACTGAGCAACACGGGACCGTGTGCAGTAGTCTAGATTAGACTACTGCAATGCTCTACCTGGATAAAGCACTAAAATAAACTTCAGTTAGTGCTTAACACAGCTGCTAGAATCTTGACTAGAACCAAAAAATGTTATCATATTATACCAGTGCTAGCCTCCCTACACTGGCTTCCTGTTAAGGCAAGGGCTGATTTCAAGGTTTTACTGCTAACCTACAAAGCATTACATGGGCTTGCTCCTACCTATCTTTCCGATTTGGTCCTGCCGTACATACCTACACGTACGCTACGGTCACAAAACGCAGGCCTCCTTACTGTCCCTAGAATTTCTAAGCAAACAGCTGGAGGCAGGGCTTTCTCCTATGGAGCTCCATATTTATGGAATGGTCTGCCTATCCATGTAAGAGACGCACACTCGGTCTCAACCTTTAAGTCTTTATTGAAGACTCATCTCTTCAGTAGCTTCTATGATTGAGTGTAGTCTGGTCCAGGAGTGTGAAGGTGAACGGAAAGGCAATAGACCGCCCTTGCTGTCTCTGTCTGGCCGGTTCCCCTCTCTCCACTAGGATTCTCTGCCTCTAACCCTATTACAGGGACTGAGTCACTGGCTTACTGGTGCTCTTCCATGCCGTCCCTAGGAGGGGTGCGTCACTTGAGCAGGTTGGGTCACTGACGTGATCTTCCTGTCCGGGTTGGCACCCCCTTTGGGTTGTGCCGTGGCGGAGAACTTTGTGGGCTATACTCGGCCTTGTCTCAGGATGGTAAGTTGGTGGTTGTAGATATCCCTCTAGTGGTGTGGGGTCCGTGCTTTGGAAAGTGGGTGGGGTTATATCCTGCCTGTTTGGCCCTGTCCGGGGGTATCATCGGATGGGGCCACAGTGTCTCCTGATCCCTCCTGTCTCAGCCTCCAGTATTTATGCTGCAGTAGTTTATGTGTCGGGGGGCTAGGGTCAGTCTGTTATATCTGGAGTATTTCTCCGGTCTTATCCGGTGTCCTGTGTGAATTTAAGTATGCTCTCTCTAATTCTCTTTCTTTCTCTCTTTCTGTCTTTCTTTCTTTCCCTCGGAGGACCTGAGCCCTAGGACCATGCCTCAGGACTACCTGGCATGATGACTCCTTGCTGTCCCCAGTCCACCTGGCCGTGCTGCTGCTCCAGTTTCAACTGTTCTGCCTGCGGCTATGGAACCCTGACCTGTTCACCGGACGTGCTACCTGTCCCAGACCTGCTGTTTTCAACTCTCTAGTGACAGCAGGAGCGGTAGAGATACTCTGAATGATCGGCTATGAAAAGCCAACTGACATTTACTCCTGAGGTGCTGACCTGTTGCACCCTCGACAACCACTGTAATTATTATTATTTGACCCTGCTGGTCATCTATGAACATTTGAACATCTTGGCCATGTTCTGTTATAATCTCCCGGCACAGCCAGAAGAGGACTGGCCACCCCTCATAGCCTGGTTCCTCTCGAGGTTTCTTCCTAGGTTTTGGCCTTTCTAGGGAGTTTTTCCTAGCCACCGTGCTTCTACACCTGCATTGCTTGCTGTTTGGGGTTTTAGGCTGGGTTTCTGTACAGCACTTTGTGACATCAGCTGATGTAAGAAGGGCTTTATAAATACATTTGATTGATTGATAGAGTTTTAAACAACGAAAGATTTCAAGACTGAAAGTGGTGAAAGTAGTAGTCTACAATAAGGAAAAACACCAGGTAAAAGCCCACTTAATCTAGTCCTCGGCCTATAGCCTAATCTGACTTTGGTGCAGGTCATGTTGTTCTTCACATTACCGTCTCTGGTAAACACACACTATAGCAAAAAACAAATCTAACTTTGTCACATGGACAGGATACAGGAAGTGTAAACGATTCCATGAAATAGTTACTTGCATATCTGAATAGTAGCAATATCAAAAATAGAAAGTGTCCAAATAAACATATATTCTATAAATATTTTATAATTATTACATGATGCTTACCCAGACACACTTGTCTAAATTGATGGGTCATGTGATAGAAATGCTATAACAACCTCCCCAGCCACATCTAGTTAAGTCGCTATTGTCTAGACATGTACACATGTTCATGAAAAACAATAGATGGCCCTCATCACCCGCAGACACACCTGGCTAACTTGATGGGCCATGTAATCATCTGGCGAAGTAGAGTCCTTTGTTTAGACATGTAGCTAGCTAGCTAGCTAAACACTTAACCGTAATCCCAACCCATAGCTACAGTACAAACGGATTGTCATAGCTAGCCACCAGGCATGAAATGCTGGAGTATGAATATCCAGGTAGCTAAAGCTAACCAACTAGGTTGAATGTTAGCTAGCTAACATTAGGCTATGATTAGCAATGCAAATGGTTTTCTGAGTCACAAATAATATTACTACAAAGATCATAGACGTAATGTTAGCTAGGCTCACCATTTTAGCAGATGCTGGCTCACCATTTTAGCTGATGCTGGCTCACAATTTTAGCTGATGCTGGCTCACCATGTTAGCTGTTGCTGGCTCACCATTTTAGCCGATGCTGGCTCACCATGTCAGCCGATGATGGCTCACCATGTTAGCCGATGCTGGCTCACGATGTCAGCCGATGCTGGCTCACCATGTTAGCCGATGCTGGCTCACCATGTTAGCCGATGCTGACTCACCATGTTAGCCGATGCTGGCTCACCATTTTAGCCGATGCTGACTCACCATGTTAGCCGATGCTGGCTCACCATTTTAGCTGATGCTGGCTCACCATGTTAGCCTATGATGGCTCACCATGTTAGCCGATGATGGCTCACCATTTTAGCCGATGCTGGCTCACCATGTTAGCCGATGATGGCTCACCATGTTAGCCGATGATGGCTCACCATTTAACTGATGCTGGCTCACCATTTTAGCTGATGCTGGCTCACCATTTTAGCTGATGCTAGCTCACCATTTTAGCTGATGCTGGCTCACCATGTTAGCTGATGCTGGCTCACCATGTTAGCCGATGCTGGCTCACCATTTTAGCTGATGCTGGCTCACCATGTTAGCTGATGCTGGCTCACCATGTTAGCCGATGCTCAAGTTGCACCTTTTCTTTTTCAGTGAACACCACGTTTTTATTGCACCTCGACTCACGTTATTTAAATGCACTTCACTTCTTTCCATTATCAATATTTATTTACAGACACTGTAGTAAACTATAGTCCAATCATATCTAAGTTCATTTCCTTGGAAAGATAACTGCCACGTGATTCTCCGCCCATGCGTAGGCAGCCTCTCTTTTTCAATGAGACCACACTTGATCTCAAATGCTGATTAGACCACAATAATGGCTCAAGCCCTCTATGTGATCTGAAAACAGCAGGGGTATGCATATTTATTTGATATAATAGCACTGTATCATTTTACCACAGTGGGCTTCCCCAATTGGGCTAACAGTAACAGCGCTAACAGCGGAATTCAACTTCATGGTTAGAAGATTATTACTGACAACACCTCTGGGAGTTTGGTTATCTGTAGCAGTACGAGATTAATACTGACAATACCGCTGGGAATGTCTGTAGCAGTATGATAATGCTGTGAAAAAGTGGGAATGGGAAGAACTACCTCAGCAAGGGTTAGGCTGATTGGGAAGAACTACCTCAGCAAGGGTTAGGCTGATTGGGAAGAATTACCTCAGCAAGGGTTAGGCTGATTGGGAAGAATTACCTCAGCAAGGGTTAGGCTGATTGGGAAGAACTACCTCAGCAAGGGTTAGGCTGATTTTGAGTCAATGTTTTATACTGTAAGAGGCCCTGATATACACTTTGCCCCTTTCATATTTGGATGCAAATCATCCCTCTTGTAAAACTGGGTCATTTCCCAAAAATTGTCAAAATTGTCAATGTATTCCAAATCCATTGGGAAGCAGTAGGATTTAAGCCACGAGAGGAGCCAGAGGAGACGACTAAAGTGTTCCATTCCCCTTTAAGCCACTAGAGGAGAAGACTAAAGTGTTCCATTCCCCTTTAAGCCACTAGAGGAGAAGACTAAATTGTTCCACTCCCCTTTAAGCCACAAGAGGAGCCAGAGGAGAAGACTGAAGTGTTCCACTCCCCTTTAAGCCACGAGAGGAGCCAGAGGAGAAGACTAAAGTGTTCCACTCCCCTTTAAGCCACGAGAGGAGCCAGAGGAGAAGACTAAAGTGTTCCATTCCCCTTTAAGCCACTAGAGGAGAAGACTAAAGTGTTCCACTCCCCTTTAAGCCACAAGAGGAGCCAGAGGAGAAGACTGAAGTGTTCCATTCCCCTTTAAGCCACTAGTGAAGCCAGAGGAGAAGACTAAAGTGTTCCATTCCCCTTTAAGCCACTAGTGAAGCCAGAGGAGACAACTAAAGTGTTCCATTCCCCTTTAAGCCACTAGTGGAGCCAGAGGAGACGACTAAAGTGTTCCATTCCCCTTTAAGCCACTAGTGGAGCCAGAGGAGAAGACTAAAGTGTTCCATTCCCCTTTAAGCCACCAGAGGAGAAGACTAAAGTGTTCCATTCCCCTTTAAGCCACTAGTGGAGCCAGAGGAGAAGACTAAAGTGTTCCATTCCCCTTTAAGCCACCAGAGGAGACGACTAAAGTGTTCCATTCCCCTTTAAGCCACCAGAGGAGACGACTAAAGTGTTCCATTCCCCTTTAAGCCACTAGTGGAGCCAGAGGAGACAACTAAAGTGTTCCATTCCCCTTTAAGACACTAGTGAAGCCAGAGGAGACAACTAAAGTGTTCCATTTCCCTTTAAGCCACTAGTGAAGCCAGAGGAGACGACTAAAGTGTTCCATTCCCCTTTAAGCCACCAGAGGAGACGACTAAAGTGTTCCATTGCCCTTTAAACCACGAGTGGAGCCAGAGGAGAAGACTAAAGTGTTCCATTCCCCTTTAAGCCACTAGTGGAGCCAGAGGAGAAGACTAAAGTGTTCCATTCCCCTTTAAGCCACTAGTGAAGCCAGAGGAGACGACTAAAGTGTTCCATTCCCCTTTAAGCCACTAGTGAAGCCAGAGGAGACGACTAAAGTGTTCCATTCCCCTTTAAGCCACTAGTAGAGCCAGAGGAGACAACTAAAGTGTTCCATTCCCCTTTAAGCCACCAGAGGAGACGACTAAAGTGTTCCATTGCCCTTTAAACCACGAGTGGAGCCAGAGGAGACACTAAAGTGTTCCATTCCCCTTTAAGCCACTAGTGAAGCCAGAGGAGACGACTAAAGTGTTCCATTCACCTTTAAGCCACTAGTGGAGCCAGAGGAGACAACTAAAGTGTTCCATTCCCCTTTAAGCCACTAGTGAAGCCAGAGGAGACGACTAAAGTGTTCCATTCACCTTTAAGCCACTAGTGGAGCCAGAGGAGACAACTAAAGTGTTCCATTCCCCTTTAAGCCACTAGTGAAGCCAGAGGAGACGACTAAAGTGTTCCATTCCCCTTAAAGCCACTAGTGAAGCAAGAGGAGAAGACTAAAGTGTTCCATTCCCCTTTAAGCCACTAGTGAAGCCAGAGGAGACGACTAAAGTGTTCCATTCCCCTTTAAGCCACTAGTGAAGCCAGAGGAGACAACTAAAGTGTTCCATTCCCCTTTAAGCCACTAGTGGAGCCAGAGGAGACGACTAAAGTGTTCCATTCCCCTTTAAGCCACTAGTGAAGCCAGAGGAGACAACTAAAGTGTTCCATTCCTCTTTAAGCCACTAGTGAAGCCAGAGGAGACACTAAAGTGTTCCATTCCCCTTTAAGCCACTAGTGGAGCCAGAGGAGACGACTAAAGTGTTCCATTCCCCTTTAAGCCACTAGTGGAGCCAGAGGAGACGACTAAAGTGTTCCATTCCCCTTTAAGCCACTAGTGAAGCCAGAGGAGACACTAAAGTGTTCCATTCCCCTTTAAGCCACTAGTGAAGCCAGAGGAGACACTAAAGTGTTCCATTCCCCTTTAAGCCACTAGTGGAGCCAGAGGAGACACTAAAGTGTTCCATTCCCCTTTAAGCCACTAGTGGAGCCAGAGGAGAAGGCTAAAGTGTTCCATTCCACGTCCGATTGTTGGTTGAGGCCCTGAAATGAGAACCCCCTTGTCTGTCTCCTTTTAGTTTGTCTACGAGCACTCTGAAGTCGGACTTTAATCGCTCCGATTTACAAATATTGATGTTATTTGTACCAACATTAATGACTACTGTGAACACCTGGTGTCCCCCCTGTCACAGCAGAGGACTTGGTGATCTATGTCCTGAACATGGGCTCCAGGGAAGCAGTGGGTCCTTGCTTCCACGACCACCACATCCTTAACTATGGAACTCCCTAGAACAAACACCGCTGGGGGACGAAAGAGAGGCCCTGCTCCGAGTCTGTGCGATGTGCCGTGGGGGCGGGGGGGCTGATCCAGGGGACGACCAGATCCAGATGTGTTTGCACTGGGTGCTGCGGTGGAGTGGGAAGGACAGAACGAGCGGGTGTAGGGCCTTGTCGGAGGGCTCCGTGTGAAGTCAAGGGGGCTGTTAAGAGAGCCGCAGGCCTGGACAAGAGGGCAGAGGGAGGATACGGTTGTCACGTCCTGGCCAGTATAAGGGTTAATTAGTATTGTAGTTTGGTCAGGACGTGGCAGAGGGTATTCGTTTTATGTGGTTCGGGGTGGTGTGTTTTGTTGAAGGGGCATTTGGTTTAAGTATTCCGGGGTTTTTGGGCACTGTTTGGTTTTCAGGTATTCTATGTTTAGTCTAGTATGTCTGTTTCTATGTTTGGTTAATTGGGGTTGGGACTCTCAGTTGAAGGCAGGTGTTGTCTATCTGCCTTTGATTGAGAGTCCCATATATTAGGGTGTGTTTGTTATTTGTGGGTGATTGTTCTGTGTGTAGCCTTGGGCCTTACCAGACTGTTTTTTGTCGATCGTATTTCTGTTTGTTATTTTGGTGTTCATTTTGATAGTTAATAAAAGTCAAGATGAGCCTGCACATACCTGCTGCGTTTTGGTCCTCCTTCACCGACGACAAGCGTGACAACGGTGGAATGTTTCTCCCCAATCTTTTACTTCTAACTTGATCCCACTTTGCATCCGATGGAGGAGAGCAAGACTCAGTAGTCCTATGGTTCTTGTCGGAGGGATGCGTTAAAACGGGTGGTCCGTAGGTACTGGAGAGCAGCATCCTGGATTTCCCCCTCAGTCATTTAGAATGCATCAAAAACAGCATGCAGTCTGGAGTCATGCAGTCAGGAAGTCTTCTTAGCCAGAGCGAGACATTATTTTAGGTCCCTGTTCTTCTCCAGTAGTTCAATGATCTGGTCTGTTGAGGCAACGAGCCGTTAACACCCTTTCACAAGTGTATAAGTCAATCAATTCTTTGTCTTTCACTACAGTGAACAGGTCTCATATTTCATGGCTTTAATCGTCCATCTCCGGATCCCACTCCAAATCAGAGAAAATCTGACATGCTTAAACTCCCAGAAACAGTGGTCCTGTCAAACACAACAGATAACCGAGCTAGCTGGAACTAGCCGGGGCTAGCCTGCTAACTAGCTAGCTGCAGGAGAAGACAAAATCCAGCCAACATAGTGTGTTAAGAACAGCACTAATGGTGTTGTCCCAAAATAAAACACTTTAAAAAAATACAAATGTTTTAAAGTTATAAAATGTATAGATGTCTTAAAAATATAAAACACGGAAGCGCTGTTTCACCACTTAAACATTCTACTTCCTACTTCCTGGTCACATGTCAACCCAGCCTACTTTCACTCCTACTTTCAGAAATACTGTCTCTCAGCTGTTTCTCAGCCAAGATCCGTAATATATTAGTCAATCAGAAACATGTTGACAAAGGGTATTTTTTAGGAACATTAATAACTGATTAAAAGTGCCAGTGTCTCAGTAACTGGTAAACCCAATAGCACTTCTATACTTGTGCTGTGAGAGATCTGTGTAACTGACAAAGACAGAATAGTGGTTTGTTATGTTAAGAAGTAAATCACATGGACAGTCTCAGCATGTTGTAGGTTATTGAGACTGACAGAGTAAATCACATGGACAGTCTCAGCATGTTGTAGGTTATTGAGACTGACAGAGTAAATCACATTGACAGTCTCAGCATGTTGTAGGTTATTGAGACTGACAGAGTAAATCACATGGACAGTCTCAGCATGTTGTAGGTTATTGAGACTGACAGAGTAAATCACATTGACAGTCTCAGCATGTTGTAGGTTATTGAGACTGACAGAGTAAATCACATTGACAGTCTCAGCATGTTGTAGGTTATTGAGACTGACAGAGTAAATCACATGGACAGTCTCAGCATGTTGTAGGTTATTGAGACTGACAGAGTAAATCACATTGACAGTCTCAGCATGTTGTAGGTTATTGAGACTGACAGAGTAAATCACATTGACAGTCTCAGCATGTTGTAGGTTATTGAGACTGACAGAGTAAATCACATGGACAGTCTCAGCATGTTGTAGGTTATTGAGACTGACAGAGTAAATCACATTGACAGTCTCAGCATGTTGTAGGTTATTGAGACTGACAGAGTAAATCACATTGACAGTCTCAGCATGTTGTAGGTTATTGAGACTGACAGAGTAAATCACATGGACAGTCTCAGCGTGTGGGTATACAGGGAGAAGTTAATGATTTGACAAACTTCATCAGCAAATTTGACAAACTTCCTGAATCATCAACTCTTGGTAAGTACTAAGAGCACTTTTAGTTATTCAGTTAGCTAAGAAACAACATCTTTAGAGAACGGATCAGAGAGAGAGAAAGAGACAGAGAGAGAGAGAGAGAGAGAGAGAGAGAGAGAGAGAGAGAGACAGAGAGAGAGAGAGAGAGAGAGAGAGAGAGAGAGAGAGAGAGAGAGAAAGAGAGAAAAAAGCCACAAGTCTTTTTTAAATTTAATTTGATTTATTTGTCAATTTACAAATAATTGAGGACAACAACAGTAAAAAACTTCTACACCGTATTTCCATTGTGGCCCTCTGACCACAACCATCTTCTATAACATGGATGACGAACGAGTGGGAACCTTTGTATCGTGGGACTATGTCGTATTCGCATGTCTGTTCGTGGTCTCCTCAGGGATAGGGGTGTTCTTCGCGGTGAAGGAGAGGAAGAACCCCTCGTCGGAGTTCCTGGTAGGGGGTCGTCAGATGACCTGCGGTCCCGTGGCTCTGTCCCTCACTGCCAGCTTCATGTCTGCTGTCACCGTGCTGGGGGCACCCTCCGACGTCTATCGTTTTGGGGGGTCGTTCGTCCTCTTCGGCGTGGCCTACACCTTCGTGGTCATCGCTACAGCTGAACTGTTTGTGCCAGTGTTCTACAGATCGGGGATAACGAGTACCTACGAGGTACTGTGTTTTTTTAATGATTTAATCTTCATTTAAAGGGGCAATATGAGATTCTAACAACAACAAAGTGGACACCCCGCCATACTTACATTTTTTGGTAAACAAAAAATTGCTTTATCAATCCCAGATTTCCACCTTTGACCTTTTATTTAACCAGAAGGTCCAGTTGAGGTCAGAAGAACTCTTTCTTTATGAAGGGAGACCTGAAGGTCAGCCTGACTATTTAACACAGGGATGGGAAAATGACCGACACCTATTTTTAAGCCCACGGTTACATTTCCAAGACCCCAAAAAATTTAAAAATAATTATATATATAGATAGATAGATGTTTTTTTTTGTTTTTTTTTTACTCAGTCGGGGTCTCAACTTACTGTTGCTAGGTAGAATAGTAGGATGCACTAGGGTACATTTCTAAATGTGGTTGTGCGTCAGTAGTTTTTCTCTTGTTATGTCACTGATTGTCACACAAGTAGCCCATGTCAGCAGAACATTTTTAGATTGGTAAACTAGTCTCACAGCCAGCTATTTACTAACTCATAGTAATCATGGTCGAATGACTGGGTTTTGTTGATTTTGTTGATTTTGTTAGTCACTCTGGCAAAATGTGGAAAAAATTGCAGGAAATTAGCTGTAAAACTGTACATATTTTCTCTCCGCCCCACGGGGAAAAATGAGTATAATTGCATGAAATGAGTTATACAAGTACAAAAATCATCTCTCTGCCCATGGGAAAATGTGTAGTAGAATTGCAGGGAATTAACTATAACATGTCATTTTTGTCTCTCCACTGGGGGGGGGGGGGGGGGGGGTGGAGAGGCTCCCAATTTCCCCCCCACTTAGGGCCCCAGAAAGGCCCTAATAATATTACATCTGGATGTAGGTATGTAGAGGCCAGCTTTTTGTGGCCCCCCCACCACATCGAAGTTGCCCATCCCTGATCTAACGTAACATAAACGTGACATTATCCTTCAATATATTGGTTGACTGGTTGCCAATGATATTACGGGGTGTTCAAAGCACACTGCAGTAACAATGTTTTATCTTTCTTGATGTAGGGTGTTTTAAATCTCTCTCTCTCTCTCTTGCTGAGAGAATGGTTCTGTCCTCTATAGAGAGTGGTTCTGTCCTCTATAGAGAGTGGTTCTGTCCTCTATAGAGAGTGGTTCTGTCCTCTATAGAGAGTGGTTCTGTCCTCTATAGAGAGTGGTTCTGTCCTCTATAGACAGTGGTTCTGTCCTCTATAGAGAGTGGTTCTGTCCTCTATAGAGAGTGGTTCTGTCCTCTATAGAGAGCGGTTCTGTCCTCTATAGAGAGTGGTTCTGTCCTCTATAGACAGTGGTTTCCTCTATAAACCACAGGGCTTCGTAGTGCAGATGTATTGTACAGAATGAATCGCAGTAACGTACATGACCTCCTGGAAGGTGAGTGAGAGAGGAAAGTGGTTTGTGCTCAAACCATTGGAGGAGAAGAGGTGCTGCCTGAGGGGTGCTCTCTATGAAGTGTTCTTCATAACATATTTCATATTTCGTGGAATCTACATTACATAATGCATTTAATACAAGGATTCCCTTTTTTTTCTGTACATTGCACCATCTCTTTCACAATGCATTCTATACAAGGCTATGTCAAAACGTTCAGTTTTTTTGTTTTTTGGGGGGTATCGATGAAGGTATTTGATTGGGCAATGTGTCATGACTCCTTGTTCGGGCGGCGCTCGGCGGTCGACGTCACCGGTCGACGTCACCGGTCTTCTAGCCAACGCCGCTCCACCTTTCATTTTCCATTTGTTTTGTCTTGTTTTCCCGCACACCTGGTTTTTACATCCCCCTCATCACTCTACGTGTATATTATCCTCTGTCTCCCCCCATGTCTGTGTGTGTAATTGTTCGTTACGTTTATTGTGTGACGCGGCAGGCAGTTTTTTTTTCCGGGTATTGTTTTGAACCCGTGGTATTGTATTGTTGTACATTATTGATTGTGACCAGTGCGCTATTCGCTTTTGCCTTTGGCTGGAGTGTTGTGACGGGGTTGCATCCGACTGATTTGCTTCTGCCAATGAAGGTGTGCCTGTTCACTCATCTCTGCTCTCGTGCACCTGACTCCAGTTGACCAGCTGCGCACCCAGTCTGACACAATGGGGATACATTTTTATGTTGGGAAAATATAATACACACTATAATACACACACACACACACACACACACACACACACACACACACACACACACACTTTGTTATAGCCAACTCTTGACCTTTGGATGAATAATTTTTTATAAAATATTTTTATCTAGTTGTCATATATTCATTATCTTCAACCGGGTTAAAATGTTTGTAGTTGGCATGTTTCAGTAATGATTACCATGGTTAAATAGTCATAAATCTCTGCTTGAATTAGCTTTTTGGTATATTTAGTATTTTATACATGTTCTGTATTTCCACTGAAGAAAGCAATAATTCATCAACACACTGTAAATAAATGGACACTAGCTGTTATCAAACCCAAATTGCTCTCCGTAAATATTAAGATGAGAAATGCTCAGTCTGAAGTCATTCGGCGATGGGATTCACAGCCCTATAATAATAATGATACAAGTTATATCACCTTTAAAACGGGTTTATTTATAACAAAGTGGTATAGGAGAATCAGACATATAACCCCTAGCTTGAGTTTAGTCTTCGCCAATGAGAACCAAGAGGGGCTTAGCTTCGTCCTTCACGCCAGGATAAAGGCCTTGATTCAAGGCCCTAGCGAATTCTCCATTCCATCTCATTAGATCAGAACAGGATGGATTCAACAGTGATTCATATGAATGGTTTGCATCCTTAAATAAAAAAAAGTTTAGTTGTGTTTTGCTGCTTAACACACGTTATATGTCTACCTGTATGATGTGGATCACTGTCTGGATATAAACGTTTCAGTGACGACAGACCGCCATGGTTGTAATAACACTTTAAAACAGGTCGTTTGTAAATGTGTACAATGTGTTTGTTTTGGGTCCACACTGGTAAGTTAACGGATGTAAATTAGACTACGGTCGCAGAGGATTTTCTTCTGAATATAACTGGTCAAGGCATAACACTTTCCATTCAGCTTCAGGTAACTTTGATGTAAGGCTTGATCACACCTGTACTGACGTCTTCTGTCCCGTCACGCCCATTGTTGTTTATCCATCGTTCACTAGATATGTCGACGTAATTACACCAAACGCAATGTTGGAAAAACAGGAACTCTTCCCACCACTAGATCACATGACTAGACGTGAGCTGGACGTGATCCCAACTCTGCCACCAGTGTAGCGGAAGACAGTGCAACAGGGACCAGGGGTTCATACGTGGTTCTAACCAGGGTTCATACGTGGTTCTAACCAGCGGTTCATACGTGGTTCTAACCAGGGTTCATACGTGGTTCTAACCAGGGGTTCGTACGTGGTTCTAACCAGGGTTCATACGGGGTTCTAACCAGGGTTCATACGTGGTTCTAACCAGGGTTCATGCGTGGTTCTAACCAGGGTTCATACGTGGTTCTAACCAGGGTTCATACGTGGTTCTAACCAGGGGTTCATACGTGGTTCTAACCAGGGGTTCATACGTGGTTCTAACCAGGGGTTCATACGTGGTTCTGACCAGGGTTCATACATGGTTCTAACCAGGGTTCATATGTGGTTTTAACCAGGGTTCATACGTGGTTCTAACCAGGGTTCATACGTGGTTCTAACCAGGGTTCATACATGGTTCTAACCAGGGTTCATATGTGGTTTTAACCAGGGTTCATACGTGGTTCTAACCAGGGTTCATACGTGGTTCTAACCAGGGTTCATATGTGGTTCTAACCAGGGTTCATACGTGGTTCTAACCAGGGTTCATACGTGGTTCTGACCAGGGGTTCATACGTGGTTCTGACCAGGGATCATACGGGGTTCTAACCAGGGTTCATACGTGGTTCTAACCAGGGGTTCTAACCAGGATTCATACGTGGTTCTAACCAGGGTTCATACATGGTTCTAACCAGGGTTCATACATGGTTCTAACCAGGGTTCATACGGGGTTCTAACCAGGGTTCATACGTGGTTCTGACCAGGGTTCATACGTGGTTCTGACCAGGGGTTCATACGTGGTTCTAACCAGGGATCAAACGGGGTTCTAACCAGGGTTCATACATGGTTCTAACCAGGGTTCATACGGGGTTCTAACCAGGGTTCATACGTGGTTCTAACCAGGGATCATACGGGGTTCTAACCAGGGTTCATACATGGTTCTAACCAGGGTTCATATGTGGTTCTAACCAGGGTTCATACGGGGTTCTAACCAGGGTTCATACGTGGTTCTAACCAGGGTTCATACGTGGTTCTAACCAGGGTTCATACGTGGTTCTAACCAGGGTTCATACGTGGTTCTAACCAGGGGTTCATACATGGTTCTAACCAGGGTTCATACATGGTTCTAACCAGGGTTCATACGTGGTTCTAACCAGGGTTCATACATGGTTCTAACCAGGGTTCATACGGGGTTCTATCCAGGGTTCATACGTGGTTCTAACCAGGGTTCATACGTGGTTCTAACCAGGGTTCATACGTGGTTCTAACCAGGGTTCATACGTGGTAAAGTGAGCCCTAACGGTCGTTGTCATGAAAGCCTAGTAGGCCTCTGGGCAGAGACAGTAGATCTACCATGCTGGCTAATGCCTTGTTACAGTAGCCTACGTATATAACATGATTAACAGGAGCGTAATAATCATCATGAAACGGTCTTGGAAGAGCCATATGTGGAAGTCAACATAACTCATTATTTACCATGAACCTGTTTAACTGCATTGATATGTCTTAATTGATCGTAGTCCAGACTCGTTATAGATATGTTTTAATTGATTATAGTCCAGACTCGTTATAGATATGTCTTAATTGATCGTAGTCCAGACTGGTTATAGATATGTCTTAATTGATCATAGTCCAGACTCGTTATAGATATGTCTTAATTGATCGTAGTCCAGACTGGTTATAGATATGTCTTAATTGATCATAGTCCAGACTGGTTATAGATATGTCTTAATTGATCATAGTCCAGACTGGTTATAGATATGTCTTAATTGATCATAGTCCAGACTGGTTATAGATATGTCTTAATTGATCATAGTCCAGACTGGTTATAGATATGTCTTAATTGATCATAGTCCAGACTGGTTATAGATATGTCTTAATTGATCATAGTCCAGACTGGTTATAGATATGTCTTAATTGATCATAGTCCAGACTGGTTATAGATATGTCTTAATTGATCGTAGTCCAGACTGGTTATAGATATGTTTTAATTGATTATAGTCCAGACTGGTTATAGATATGTCTTAATTGATCATAGTCCAGACTCGTTATAGATATGTCTTAATTGATCATAGTCCAGACTCGTTATAGATATGTCTTAATTGATCATAGTCCAGACTCGTTATAGATATGTCTTAATTGATCGTAGTCCAGACTGGTTATAGATATGTCTTAATTGATCATAGTCCAGACTGGTTATAGATATGTCTTAATTGATCGTAGTCCAGACTCGTTATAGATATGTCTTAATTGATCGTAGTCCAGACTGGTTATAGATATGTCTTAATTGATCATAGTCCAGACTGGTTATAGATATGTCTTAATTGATCATAGTCCAGACTGGTTATAGATATGTCTTAATTGATCATAGTCCAGACTGGTTATAGATATGTCTTAATTGATCATAGTCCAGACTGGTTATAGATATGTCTTAATTGATCATAGTCCAGACTGGTTATAGATATGTCTTAATTGATCATAGTCCAGACTGGTTATAGATATGTCTTAATTGATCATAGTCCAGACTGGTTATAGATATCTCTTAATTGATCATAGTCCAGACTCGTTATAGATATGTCTTAATTGATCATAGTCCAGACTGGTTATAGATATGTCTTAATTGATCATAGTCCAGACTGGTTATAGATATGTCTTAATTGATCATAGTCCAGACTGGTTATAGATATGTCTTAATTGATCATAGTCCAGACTGGTTATAGATATCTCTTAATTGATCATAGTCCAGACTCGTTATAGATATGTCTTAATTGATCATAGTCCAGACTCGTTATAGATATGTCTTAATTGATCATAGTCCAGACTGGTTATAGATATGTCTTAATTGATCATAGTCCAGACTGGTTATAGATATGTCTTAATTGATCATAGTCCAGACTGGTTATAGATACGTCTTAATTGATCATAGTCCAGACTCGTTATAGATATGTCTTAATTGATCATAGTCCAGACTGGTTATAGATACGTCTTAATTGATCATAGTCCAGACTCGTTATAGATATGTCTTAATTGATCATAGTCCAGACTGGTTATAGATACGTCTTAATTGATCATAGTCCAGACTCGTTATAGATATGTCTTAATTGATCATAGTCCAGACTGGTTATAGATACGTCTTAATTGATCATAGTCCAGACTGGTTATAGATATCTCTTAATTGATCATAGTCCAGACTCGTTATAGATATGTCTTAATTGATCATAGTCCAGACTGGTTATAGATATGTCTTAATTGATCATAGTCCAGACTCGTTATAGATATGTTTTAATTGATCATAGTCCAGACTGGTTATAGATATGTCTTAATTGATTATAGTCCAGACTGGTTATAGATACGTCTTAATTGATTATAGTCCAGACTCGTTATAGTTGTAAATACCATGCAGTTACAACAGGGGAATTAAACCAAACAGTTTCCCCACATTTATTGATGAATTAATTTCCCATAATGAAAATGTATCCCCATTCCCCAATCAAATACCTTCATCGATACCACAAAAAAAATCTGGCAACCCAATCTGGCAACCCTCATAAAATCCGACATGGCACCAGTATCCCAAAGTATTAAGTGAAAATAAGCATAGAGAACAGTATTGGCATAAAACAACAAGCTTACGACTACTATTACTTTCTAAGTATTTCGGTGATAACCTGCTTGATTAACAACACTGGGTTGGTAACATGTTTGTTTTTTAATATAAATAAATGTTGGACACAAAAAAAGGCTGTGTAGAACACCTTTTCCCATAGTATATTGGTCTAATAGCTTTCAAAAAATATTGTTCAGAAGTTTGCCCCCTAAAAATGTATTTTACTATGAATGAAGTCGCACAAATGTGTGTATTTTCACATGAAATAAGCCACACAACAACAACAAAAAACGCACACAAAAAAACTGCTGAAATACTTTTTGTACATATTTGCTCTAATTGAGGATAAGATTGTGTTGAGACGGCAAAGTACAAGGCTAAATATAAAGAACACATTTAGTCTAATCTTTATCCTATAACGTTAATTTCGTCTCCTCTTATTGGCTATATTCAGCTCTCTGAAACCCAGCTCTTTCTCCAATCTCAGAAGGAATAGCTGCATGGATTCACTTTTACATGACCTGAACAAAAAGGTGATTCGATTTCAGTGTGAAGCCAAGGGAAACTCTCTAGATTGCTCATCCTGTTTCGGGTAATGACATCATCAAGGGTGGACTCGGACTGTCTCTAATAAAGGTTCGCCCTGACAGTGATTAATATGACATCATCAAGGGTGGACTCGGACTGTCTCTAATACAGGTTCGCCCTGACAGTGATTAATATGACATCATCAAGGGTGGACTCGGACTGTCTCTAATACAGGTTCGCCCTGACAGTGATTAATATGACATCATCAAGGGTGGACTCGGACTGTCTCTAATACAGGTTCACCCTGACAGTGATTAATTTGACATCATCAAGGGTGGACTCGGACTGTCTGACTTTGATAAAGGTTGAATGTGATGCCCTGATACAGATTAGAAACAGATGAACACATAACCGTTGTTTGTTATCCATTGTTACTTTGATCTAACAACATCTCTCTCTCTGTGTGTGTGTGTGTGTGTGTGTGTGTGTGTGTGTGTGTGTGTGTGTGTGTGTGTGTGTGTGTGTGTGTGTGTGTGTGTGTTCTTTAGTATTTAGAGATGCGGTTCTGTAAGGGGGTTCGCATGGCTGCCACTCTGATTTATATTTTGCAGACGGTGAGTTTGTTTGGAAACATACACGACATATAGCTCTAATGCTTCTCTCTCGTAAACATACATGACATACAGTGGGGGGAAAGTATTTGATCCCCTGCTGATTTTGTACGTTTGCCCACTGACAAAGAAATGATCAGTCTATAATTTTAATGGTAGGTTTATTTGAACAGTGAGAGACAGAATAACAACAAAAATATCCAGAAAAACGCATGTCAAAAATGTTATAAAATGATTTGCATTTTAATGAGGGAAATAAGTATTTGACCCCTCTGCAAAACATGACTTAGTACTTGGTGGCAAAACCCTTGTTGGCAATCACAGAGGTCAGACGTTTCTTGTAGTTGGCCACCAGGTTTGCACACATCTCAGGAGGGATTTTGTCCCACTCCTCTTTGCAGATCTTCTCCAAGTCATTAAGATTTCGAGGCTGACGTTTGGCAACTCGAACCTTCAGCTCCCTCCACAAATTTTCTATGGGATTAAGGTCTGGAGACAGGCTAGGCCACTCCAGGACCTTAATGTGCTTCTTCTTGAGCCACTCCTTTGTTGCCTTGGCTGTGTGTTTTGGGTCATTGTCATGCTGGAATGCCCATCCACGACCCATTTTTAATGCCCTGGCTGAGGGAAGGACGTTCTCACCCAAGATTTGACGGTACATGGCTCCGTCCATCGTCCCTTTGATGCGGTGAAGTTGTCCTGTCCCCTTAGCAGAAAAACACCCCCAAAGCATAATGTTTCCACCTCCATGTCTGACGGTGGAGATGGTGTTCTTGGGGTCATAGGCAGCATTCCTCCTCCTCCAAACACGCCGAGTTGAGTTGATGCCAAAGAGCTCAATTTTGGTCTCATCTGACCACAACATTTTCACCAGTTGTCCTCTGAGTCATTCAGATGTTCATTGGCAAACTTCAGACGGGCATGTAAATGTATTCTTGAGCAGGGGGACCTTGCGGGCGCTGCAGGATTTCAGTCCTTCACGGCGTAGTGTGTTACCAATTGTTTTCTTGGTGACTATGGTCCCAGCTGCCTTGAGATCATTGACAAGATCCTCCCGTGTAGTTCTGGGCTGATTCCTCACCGTTCTCATGATCATTGCAACTCCACGAGGTGAGAACTTAGCATGGAGCCCCAGGCCGAGGGATATTGACAGTTCTTTTGTGTTTCTTCCATTTGCGAATAATCGCACCAACTGTTGTCACCTTCTCATCAAGCTGCTGGGCGATGGTCTTGTAGCCCATTCCAGCCTTGTGTAGGTCTACAATCTTGTCCCTGACATCCTTGTAGAGCTCTTTGGTCTTGGCCATGGTGGAGAGTTTGGAATCTGATTGATTGATTGCTTCTGTGGACAGGTGTCTTTTATACAGGTAACAAACTGAGATTAGGAGCACTCCCTTTAAAAGTGTGCTCCTAAACTCAGCTCGTTACCTGTATAAAAGACACCTGGGAGCCATGAGTTTTTCTGGATATTTTTGTTGTTATTCTGTCACTCACTGTTCAAATAAACCTACCATTAAAATGATAGACTTATCATTTCTTTGTCAGTGGGCAAACAAACAAAATCAGCAGGGGATCAAATACTTTTTTCCCTCACTGTATAGCTCTAATGTCCAGCTTTTTTCCACATAAACAATGTCAACAAACATTCAGGGAATTTCCAGTTATGGTTGTTGTATTTTCCTAGTATTCTACTCCTGATCCGTCTGTGTTCAAATCCATTTCAGATCTTATATACTGGGGTTGTGGTGTATGCTCCTGCCCTGGCCCTCAATCAAGGCATGTCATTTTGTTCAGTGGTGCAGAACTTTTACCACATTAAATAACAAATATCAAAAACCGCTGTAGCACACGAGTTCAAGGCAAGTTCTTTACCTCTAAAGAATTGTTCTTTTTCTGAACTTTACATTTCTTCCCACAGTCACTGGCTTCAACCTTTGGGGATCTATATTTGCAACAGGCGTTGTGTGTACGTTCTACTGCACACTGGTGAGTTGGGTTGGGATACTCACTCGTTTGTCCTACTTACTAGCGATAGAGTTTCTACCCTCCTTCTTCCAGACATCCTCTCTTACTGTGTTTCTGAAAGAGGAGCAGAGCACACCTGAGTAAATAGCCTGTCTAGTAACATAAACAGTGTAACAGTGTAAAACAAAGCACCTCCTAGTGCCAGGTCAGGACATGGGACCATTCAGTTATGCTGTACAGAGTGATGGTCATGTGGTTATGTTGTACAGCGTGATGGTCATGTGGGGGGAGGCTGTGGGGATGATGGATTGTCTGTGGTAATTATCTCTGGTCTGCCTGTCTGCCTGTCTGCCTGCCTGCCTGCCTGCCTGTCTGTCTGTCTGTCTGTCTGTCTGTCTGTCTGTCTGTCTGTCTGTCTGTCTGTCTGTCTGTCTGTCTGTCTGTCTGTCTGTCTGTCTGTCTGCCTGCCTGCCTGTCTGCCTGTCTGCCTGCCTGCCTGCCTGCCTGCCTGCCTGCCTGCGTGAAGGGTGGGCTGAAGGCAGTGGTGTGGACAGATGCGTTCCAGATGGTGGTGATGGTAGTGGGCTTCATGACCGTGCTGGTCCAGGGGACCCGGAAAACAGGGGGCGCGGCCTCCGTGTGGGAGGTGGCTAAAAACGGAAACAGACTCGACATCTTTGAGTAAGTACAACCCACTGTTACCACACTGATTTTTAACATTTTATCTTTATTTAACTAGGCAAGTCAGTTAAGAACAAATTCTTATTTACAATGACGGCCTACCGGGGAACAGTGGGTTAACTGCCTTGTTCAGGGGGCAGAACGACAGATTTTTACCTTGTCAGCTCGGGGATTCAATCCAGCAACCTTTACGGTTAACTAGTCCAACGCTCTAAGCACTAGGCTACGCTGCCGCCCCTTTCATATGATGACATCATAAGTACCACACCGATGACATCATACTCTCCTCAGGTCTCGGTTTGTTGACTGCTTTCACATAGACACTCCTCTCTGTCTGTCACACTGTCTATTGAACACAATGTATTTGAATGTGAAGTTTAGACTTTATTTTTGCCTCATGCTGGACGTTGCTAAATAATCTGTTAGTAGACAGAAAGGTTTGGATGAAAAAAAAAACAACACCCCTGGGTAAATTGAAAATAAAGTAAACACCCCCCCATCCCCAAAAAAGTGAGTGGACGAATAGGAGGAACTACATAATTGTCCAATAAGAAACTCTTGTTCCATTTTTCCGTTGCAAAATGTTTTGCTATGTTTTTTCCTAAGTTGTGCACTAATGTTAGGGTTCTCAAACCTTTTGGGGGTCCCGGGGGTCCCCTTTTGTGATAGACAATTCATCAGGGACCACAATCAGAACACAACTCGAGTGAGAGACAAATAGAAAGAGTTCTACTCTGATTTTGGCAGTGCATGGCCGGACGAACTAGTCTCAGGCCCTGGGAAGTAACATTTTAAAGGCTTATGTCTTGTTATTGGAGAGATATTTTTCAAGCAAATTTCCTACAATTCTACACATTTTGCCATGAAAGCGGAGACAAAACTTTGCAGTTTTAAAGCTTACATTACAGTACATTTATGTTTATAAAAATCTATTTTTAGGGAATAAAATAAGCATTGAGTTGAAAAATGTCTAATTGGTGGAGTACTGTGCATACCAATATCCCTGTGAAGCTCCCAGGACCAATATCCCTGTGAAGCTCCCAGGACCAATATCCCTGTGAAGCTCCCAGGACCAATATCCCTGTGAAGCTCCCAGGACCAATATCCCTGTGAAGCTCCCAGGACCAATATCCCTGTGAATCTCCCAGGACCAATATCCCTGTGAAGCTCCCAGGACCAATATCCCTGTGAAGCTCCCAGGACCAATATCCCTGTGAAGCTCCCAGGACCAATATCCCTGTGAAGCTCCCAGGACCAATATCCCTGTGAAGCTCCAAGGACCAATATCCCTGTGAAGCTCCCAGGACCAATATCCTTGTGAAGCTCCCAGGACCAATATCCCTGTGAAGCTCCCAGGACCAATATCCCTGTGAGGCTCCCAGGACCAATATCCCTGTGAAGCTCCCAGGACCAATATCCCTGTGAAGCTCCAAGGACCAATATCCCTGTGAAGCTCCCAGGACCAATATCCCTGTGAAGCTCCCAGGACCAATATCCCTGTGAAGCTCCCAGGACCAATATCCTTGTGAAGCTCCCAGGACCAATATCCCTGTGAAGCTCCCAGGACCAATATCCCTGTGAAGCTCCCAGGACCAATATCCCTGTGAAGCTCCCAGGACCATGTTGCCCACGGTTAACGCAGCATTCACACGCCAGTTAGAACCAGGAAATCCGGGAAACCTCAGACTGGCCAACCGGCTGAGCCCCCCAGCACCGACCCGCACACGAAAGAGGCATAAGAACATCAATTATAGATTCATAATATAACATTGTATTGTATTACACCCTCTAAAATTATTTCACGGATCCCTTGGCCATGATTAGTTTAATCTGATCTTGTTAGTAATATTAATGAAAAATATATTTTATATATATATATATATACATAATATATATACATATATATACATATATACACTGAGTGTACAAAACATTAAGAATACCTTCCTAATATTGAGTTGCCACCCCCCTTTTGCCCTCAGAACAGCCTCAACTCATCAGGGCATGGGACTACAAGGTGTTGAAAGTGTTCCACAGGGATGCTGGGCCCATGTTGACTCCAATGCTTCCCACCATTGTGTCATGTTGGCTGGATGTCCTTTGGGTGGTGGACTAGTCTTGATACACACGGGGAAACTGATGATCATGAGAAACCCAGCAGCGTTGCAGTTCTTGACGCAAACCGATGCGCCTGACACCTACTACCATACCCCGTTCAAAGGCACTTCGATGTTTTGCTTGTCTATTCACCCTCTGAATGACACACATACATGACTCAAGGGTTAAACATCCTTCTGTCTCCTCTCCTCTGAATTTAACAAGTGAATAAGGGATCATAACTTTCACCCGGATTCACTGGTCAGTCTATGGCATGGAAAGAGTGTATATATTTTGAGATCTGGCCTCGGACCCTCTGCAGTACCCTACTTTGAGAACCCCTTGTAAGGGCTGTCGTGAGAGAGAGTAGACCAAGGTGCAGCGGAGTTAGTGTTCATCATTGAATATTTAATAAAGAAAGAACACTATACAAACAAAACAAGAAAACCGACAGCCAAACAGTCCTGTCAGGTGCAAAACACTAACAGAAACAATCACCCACAAAACCCAAAGGGAAAACATGCTCCTTATGTGTGACTCCCAATCAGCAACAACGAACTTCAGCTGTGCCTGATTGGGAGCCACACACGGCCCAAAACAAAGAAATACAAAAACATAGAAACAGAACATAGAACGCCCACCCAATGTAACACCCTGGCCTAACCAAAATAAAGAACAAAAAACCCCTCTCTATGGCCAGGGCGTTACACACCTGCACTTAATGAATACGACTCTATTCCCTCAGCTTTGACCCTGACCCTCTGAGACGTCATACGTTCTGGACCATCTCTATTGGGGGAACCTTCACCTGGCTGGGCATCTACGGGGTTAACCAGTCAACTATACAGAGATGCATCTCCTGCAAAACAGAGACACACGCCAAACTGTAAGCATATTCCTTCACTAAAGACATATACCGTTTTCACACTGCTGAGCCGAGCCGAACTAACCTGGCTTGCTTTATGCATCCGCCATAGTTGAAACTAGCCTACCATCCAGAGCCGACACATGTGTTTTTCAGAGTCCACTCTAACAAAGTGCTACTCTTATCTATGGTCCATCGAGACGGATCTGGACAACTGCAACACTATACTGTATACCTTTTATTATTAAGAGTGTCTGTATGGAACAGTCGGGATACTTAATATCACTACCCAGCCTGGCTACCTTTGTCTGCTATCCACGTGTCAAGGCTGAGTTACTGTAAAGTACTTTGTGAAAAAGAGCTCTATACATTTAGTTGTGATTTTCAGTATCGTTTGTCTGTCATCCATATTCTCAGAGCTCTGTACTTCAACCTGCTGGGTCTGCTGGTCATCCTGGTGTGTGCGGTGTTCTCCGGTCTCATTATGTATGCTTTCTACGCCAACTGTGATCCATGGACCGCCCAGTCAGTCACAGCACCAGACCAGGTTACTAGTACAATCCTTAATTATCTCTGTTTGTCCCTTTATACAGTCACAGCACCAGACCAGCACAAAGCACCACTTTTCCCTCAAAAGGTTTGATATTTATCAAATATGAACTTGACAGGAAAGTGTTCGTATCTCAGGCCGGAGCGTAGCACAACTTGTAGTGGTTGAAGAACTGTATTTACAAGCAAACGTTGTTATTTTGGGGTGAAATGAATTAAAATAATGGTAGGTTAATAAAAACATTAAAATGTAGGCTAATGATAAAGTCTAATTTTGTTATACAGGCCTAAATCATAATCATATTTTCTGACATGACTGCTAGCTACACAACAAATATTAGGTTACCATTCATCCAATAGCCAATTACGCTTGGTTACCATTCATCCAATAGCCAAGCACGCTTGGTTGCCATTCATCCAATAGCCAATTACGCTTGGTTACCATTCATCCAATAGCCAATTATGCTTGGTTACCATTCATCCAATTGCCAATTACGCTTGGTTACCATTCATCCAATTGCCAATTATGCTTGGTTACCATTCATCCAATTGCCAATTATGCTTGGTTACCATTCATCCAATAGCCAATTACGCTTGGTTACCATTCATCCAATAGCCAAGCACGCTTGGTTACCATTCATCCAATAGCCAATTACGCTTGGTTACCATTCATCCAATAGCTAAGCACGCTTGGTTACCATTCATCCAATAGCCAAGCACGCTTAAAGGAAATAGACTGGTAGCCTAGACGATATGATAGGCTGCGGTATTGCTGTGACCGAGAAAGGAGCATGATGTCATAGCCTTTTTAATGTCAGAGCCTATACACAAATACAATATGGCTCTGATTTATCAGTGAAAACAGGCGTCTGATTTATCAATTAAAACATGCGTCTGATTTAAGAGCAAGAAACAGGCAGGAACAGGGGAAACAAACGCTGGTAGGTTTCACGAACAAAACGAACTGGCAACAGATAAACAGAGAACACGGGTATAAATACACAGGGGATTTTTTTATTATTTAACTAGGCAAGTCAGTTAAGAACAAATTCTTATTTACAATGACGGCCTACCGGGGAACAGTGGGGTTAACTGCCTTGTTCAGGGGTAGAACAACATATTTTTACCTTGTCAGCTCGGGGATTCGATCCAGCAACCTTTCAGTTACTGGCCCAACGCTCTAACGACTAGGCTACCCACCACCCCAAAATAATAATGGGGAAGATGGGCTGGATGGGGTTGGAGACGAGCACAAAGACAGGTAAAACAGATCAGGGTGTGACACCTGGTTACTGTTACTATCCTTTCTACACCAATAAGTGTCTCTGGTTGTGTTCCATGTCACTCTATTCCCTGTATAAAGTAGGGCACTACTTTTGACCAAAGCCTCATTGGCGCTGGTCAAAAGTAGTGCACTATAAAGGGAATAGGGTGCCGTTTGGGACACAGACTCTGTTCTATTTCTAGCCCTAATTCAGTCGTCTTCTCCAATTCTAACTCTGTCACAGCCACAAACCAAACCAAGTAGGTCACTACTGTCTAATTAGTGGGTCTGTTCTATATCAAATCAAATTATATTCGTCACATACACATGTTTAGCAGATGTTGTTGCGGGTTTTTTTTGCGAACTGCTTGTGTTTCTAGCTCCGACAGTGCAGTAATATCTAACCCTTAAATTCACATCTGGTCATTAGTGTTTACAGAGTTCGGGTGAATTCCATTTCAATTCAGGAAGTGACATTGAAATGGAATTGATTCCAACCCCGGTGTCTAGTGGCCTACGTTGATACAGTCTCCAGTGTTTGTGTCCAGTGCTCTGCTACCCAGTACTCATGAACTTCACCTTATGTCTCTACTCATGCCATGACCTTTTCACTCTGTGTCTCTACAGCTCATGCCATGACCTTTTCACTCTGTGTCTCTACAGCTCATGCCATAACCTTTTCACTCTGTGTCTCTACAGCTCATGCCATAACCTTTTCACGCTGTGTCTCTACAGCTCATGCCATAACCTTTTCACGCTGTGTCTCTACAGCTCATGCCATGACCTTTTCACGCTGTGTCTCTACAGCTCATGCCATGACCTTTTCACGCTGTGTCTCTACAGCTCATGCCGTATTTTGTCATGGAGATTCTGGGCGATTATCCTGGTCTTCCAGGGCTGTTTGTTGCCTGTGCGTTCAGTGGAACACTCAGGTTAGAGGAATCACTGTGTGGATCATTTTAAATTGTTTAGGGATGGTTTTTCCCAAAGCCTTCGTAGCTAAAGTAGGATGTTATTTTGCTCCACAATGCAGCCACAAGAGAGTAATTGTAAAATCAGTGTTTTGGAAGGTCAATCTTCAATGCATTTACTAACCAAGTCTTTGGGAAAACCCAGCCCAGAATGACATTGTCTTGCATTCATTGAACTCTAACTTAAGTACAGTATTTATTAGGAGATCTCAACTAATTCCCAGTCTATGCCTCTCTCAGTACTGTGGCAGCCAGCATCAATGCCCTGGCCACGGTGACCTATGAAGACTTTGTTAAGCAGTGTTGTACTAACCTCTCCAACAAAGCCAGCGGCTGGATCAGCAAAGGACTGTGTAAGAATAACCCCCAGTTATTACTATAATAGAATAACTCCCCAGTTATTACCATAGTAGAATAACTCCCCAGTTATGACCATAGTAGAATAACTCCCAGTTATGACCATAGTAGAATAACTCCCCAGTTATTACTATAATAGAATAACTCCCCAGTTATTACCATAGTAGAATAACTCCCCAGTTATTACTATAATAGAATAACTCCCCAGTTATTACCATATTAGAATAACTCACAGTTATTACCATAGTAGAATAACTCCCCAGTTATTACTATAATAGAATAACTCCCCAGTTATTACCATAGTAGAATAACTCCCCAGTTATGACCATAGTAGAATAACTCCCAGTTATGACCATAGTAGAATAACTCCCCAGTTATTACTATAATAGAATAACTCCCCAGTTATTACTATAATAGAATAACTCCCAGTTATTACAATAATAGAATAACTCCCCAGTTATTACCATAATAGAGTAACTCCCAGTTATTACCATAATAGAGTAACTCCCAGTTATTACCATAATAGAATAACTCCCCTGTTATTACCATAGTAGAATAACTCCCCAGTTATTACCATAATAGAATAACTCCCCAGTTATTACCATAATAGAATAACTCCCCAGTTATTACCATAATAGAATAACTCCCCAGTTATTACCATAATAGAGTAACTCCCAGTTATTACCATAATAGAATAACTCCCCTGTTATTACCATAGTAGAATAACTCCCCAGTTATTACCATAATAGAATAACTCCTCAGTTATTACCATAATAGAGTAACTCCCAGTTATTACCATAATAGAGTAACTCCCAGTTATTACCATAATAGAATAACTCCCCTGTTATTACCATAGTAGAATAACTCCCCAGTTATTACCATAATAGAATAACTCCCCAGTTATTACCATAATAGAATAACTCCCCAGTTATTACCATAATAGAGGCCATAAATTGGAGCCCAGCTTGTGCAAAAATAATGCCAACGTACACATTCTACCATCTTCACCTCTGCAGGTATTGTGTTCGGCGTAGCCTGCACCACTATGGCAGTTGCTGCATCCTACATGGGAGGGATTGTACAGGTAAACACCGTCCCTATTAGTGTTTGAATGACTAGTACACGTACGGAGCTGATGCCTATGTGATTAATACGTCTTGATGTGTGCTTGCTTCCCAGGCAGCTCTGAGTATCCATGGTATGTGTGGTGGTCCCATGCTGGGCCTCTTCTCTCTGGGAATCATCTTCCCCTGGACCAACTCTATGGTCAGAAAATAGCTCTTTGTTTCCGCCACGGCGCTTCCAGACAGATTAAGCCTAGTTTCTGGACTAAGAAACTATAAGAATAATGAATGATTAAGAAACTAGGCTTAATCCAAGAAACTGATCTTTGAAAAGAGAGTTTTGGTAAACCAAAAAACACAAACAATTCTACATACATATACATTCAATAAATTCAGTCATCAAGTAACTGATTATCTTTCTCAATTCAGTCCCTGTGCTGTACTGGTTGTCTTCAGGGAGCAGCATGTGGTCTGATAGTGGGCGTCGTCCTTGTCGTTCTGGGCCATATGTTAACATAAGTTATTATAAGCCTTACTATGGGACATTATAAAAGGCTCATACATGCTTATAACAAGTTGTAAAACGTTAAACCTGAAGGCTGTATAAAGTGTTACTGTAACTTGTTGACGTCTGCCTTCAGGGAGCAGCCGGCGGTCTGACACTGGGCATCGCCCTGTCGTTCTGGGCGGGTGTTGGAGCCTTCATCTACCCTGCTCTAGACATCAACACTAGACCTCTGTCTCTCAGTATAGAGGGATGTCTTCAAACAAACTCATCTGACCCCACCACCAGTGTTCCACCTTCTTACCTGGATCCTACCGCTCTACCATCAAGGTATAGTATAGTCTCTGTGACCAGGGCCATGTTCAGTTTGGGAGAAAATGTACTAAAAAAGGATTTAATGGAAACGTTTAATCTGTGTTGTTATTGGACAAGTTCAGGTTGTGCCTGACCCTCTTCAAGATATTTAAAAACGATTTCTCCCCGCTGAACACAACCCACATTTACTAAGCTGTGATGCACTAAATGTATCGTATTATGTACAGTACATATATATACGTATATATACACCTCTCTAGGATCTTTGAGACAGTTTGCTACAGCAGGAAAATAATCCTGCAGCAACAGGAAATTTGAATCATTATTTTGATTATAATTAATAAGACATTTTTTTTGGTAGGGGTTGATACATTTTTCATTAGGGCAAATAAAGTTTGACATTTTAAAAGTGGAAATTACAAACGTCAGAAGCCTTTTAGAAACCTTGAATACACTACACATGTACATTTTCTGTTGTGCAGGAATATTCTCACAAACAAAAGAGTAATCAAATTAAGACGACATTGGATTTCTCATACTTTACATCCAAGTGATTTGTAGTTAGGTTTGTAAAATTCCAGTAATTTCCCCACATTTTTTAGGTTTTCCAGAAATCCCAGTTGGAAAATTCCAAGAGAGGATAGAATAAACAATACATTCGTTATTCTCCAACTGTCACGTTCTGACCAGTAAAGGGGTTATTTGTTATTGTAGTTTGGTCAGGACGTGGCAGGGGGTGTTTGTTTTATGTGGTTCAGGGGTTTGTTGGGATATGTGTTTATGTAGAGGGGTGTTTGTTCAGAGTATTCCGGGGTTTTTGGTTATGTTCTATGTTTTGTATTTCTATGCTCTGTCTATGTTGTGTATTTCTTTGTGTTGGCCTGCTATGGCTCTCAATCAGGAACAGCTGTATATCGTTGTTGCTGATTGGGAGTCATACTTAGGTAGCCCTGTTTTCACCTGTCATTAGTGGGAAGTTGTTTTTGCACTGCTAGGGTTAGCCTGCAAAGCTGTTTAGCTGTTGTTCTTTTTGTTACGTGTTGAAGTTTATTAAAATAAAAGTTAAAATGAGCACTCAACCCGCTGCGCCTTGGTCTACTCCCTTTGACAACCGTTACACCAACTAGGATTTCTGGAAAACCTGGGAATTCTGGGATAGTTAGCAACATTTTGCAACCTTATTTTGTAGGCTATCTTGTGGACAACAGAATATTGTGACTCCTCTGTCCTCCACAGGTCATCCCTGGCTGACCGCTGGTACTCCATGTCCTATCTGTACTATAGCGCTGTTGGATTTTTAGCCACCGTTACTGCTGGCCTGCTCATCTCCTTCATCACAGGTACTGCTGGCCTGCTCATCTTCATCACAGGTACTGTGTGTCTGCAGCGTAGACACATCACAGGTACTGCTGGCCTGCTCATCTTCATCACAGGTACTGCTGGCCTCATCTCCTTCATCACAGGTACTGTGTGCAGCGTAGACATACAATTAGAACCATAGAATGGTTTCCCTGTGGCTCAGTTGGTAGAGCATGGTGTTCGCAACGCCAGCATGGTGTGTGCAACGCCAGGGTTGTGGGTTCGATTCCCACGGGGGGCCAGTACAAAAAAAAATGTATGAAATGTATGCATTCACTACTGTAAGTAAGTAAGATATAGATGTACTATTGTAAAGTGGTTGTTCCACTGGATATCATAAGGTGAATGCACCAATTTGTAAGTCGCTCTGGATAAGAGCGTCTGCTAAAGGACGTAAATGTAAAAAAAAAAAAAGTAAAATGATTCATCAGCACCAACATTAGATGACAGAATCAAATATTTACATTTACATTACATTTAAATATACTTTTTTTTAAAAAACGGGTAGATCCTGGATGCTGATTGGACGAGCAGCTTTCAAAATGTTATTTTGCTGCTGTGCTCGTCTCCTGAAATGACGTCATTGGAATATAAGGATCTGTTGTTAAGAATAGACATCAGGTCATTCCAGAGCCCCCGTCTACTATTATACGGTCCTGTGGTCCTGCTGCAAGACACCTCGGAGGAGACATTAATCAACAGGAAGTGGTCATAGAGAACAGGAATCAATGGCTACTGTCTGAAAGACATGGGAAAGTGGTCTAAACCTCTTGACTTATGTTGCTTGTTGTTCCAGTAATCACATTGCCTGTCTGTCCTGTCTGTCTGTCTGGTCTGTCTGTCTGTCTGTCTGTCTGTCTGTCTGTCTGTCTGTCTGTCTGTCTGTCTGTCTGTCTGTCGGTCTGTCTGTCTGTCTGTCTGTCGGTCTGTCTGTCAGCAAAGGTTCAACACACACCCTGTCTGTCTGTCTGTCTGTGTGGATTTAACTACATCTGCTATAGATTATGTCCCTAATTCGCATGGTACTTTCCACAAAGGCCATTTAGAAAAGCATTGATTATATGTACAACTGTACTGAGAATGACTGATTAATGATCTCATTCATTACTGAATGACCAGGGAGGGAAAGTCTATTTGGCAGACATATTATATGGTGTGCCATGTATTTACTGCAGTTAAGTCTAACGTGTTGTCAGTATACCACATACCTACCAGCCATCCCAGCTAGCACACAGTGTTCCTGTAACATCCCTTATAAAAAAAACGTTCTCATTTCGTTATTTGAATTCCAAATTTTCCCACAACATTCTGGGAACCATATTTAATTCATTAGCTGGGATGTGTCATTCTCTGAACTTGAAAGTGGTATCTATCTTCTTTCGAACTCTGACAGGACCCACCAGGAGTCGAGACGTGAAACCGTGGCTCCTACGACCGGTGTGTAACCTCTTCTGCTTTTGGTCAAAGAAGTACAAGAAGATGTGCTGGTGTGGCGTCAACCACGAGTTAAAACAGGTGAAAAGAGACATAAGACAGACATGCTCACTTTTATTACCACGCTTACATATCGGAATACAATATAACATAGCATAACCAGCATGGCCATACAAGGACCTTGTTAGCCAAACAACATTAGGACATGTAGCATCTGATCCTAGAAAAAAAGTGGTAATATAAATCAAATCAAATTTTATTTGTCACATGAGCCCGAATACAACAGGTGTAATGCTTACTTATAAGCCCTTAACCAACAGTTTTAAGAGAAGCGTTAAGAAAATATTTACTAAATAAATTAAAGTAAAATCATTTAAAAATAAATAAACACAATAAAATTAAAATAAGGAGGCTATATACAGGGGGTACCGGTATCGGGTCAATATGCGGGGGTACAGGTTAGTCACGGTAATATGTACAATATGTACATATGTACATGGCTCAACGCGTTCTAGCGACTCCTTGTGGCGGGCTGGATGCCTGCAAGCTGACTTCGGTTGTCAGTTGAACGGTGTTTCCTTCCGACACATTGGTGCGGACGGCTTCCGGGTTAAGAAGCGTGGTTTGGCGAGTCATGTTTCAGAGGACGCATGACTCGACCTTCACCTCCCGTTGGGGAGTTGCAGCGATGAGACAAGATCAAAATTGGGGAGAAAAAAGGGGGTAAAAACCCGAATTAATACATTTTAAATAAGTAATTTAGCTTGTCTGGTAGGCTTCCCTTTGTAGTCCGTAATAGTTTGCAAGCCCTGTCACATCCGACGAGCGTCAGAGCCGACGTAGTAGGATTCAATCTTAGTCCTGTATTGACGCTTTGCCTGTTTGATGGTTGGGCGGCGGGCATAGCGGGATAGCGTAGCGCATAGCTGTAATTACAGTAGTACTACACAGGTATGTGAGAAACTCAATGCTAAGTCTTACCAATAAAGTGCATATGTTCAGCCTGGGTCTAGTATGACATCTCAATACCTCTTTCTTTTGTCTACTAGGACATGGAGTGCCCAGACGCAGATACTGTTAACGATGAAGGTCCCTTTGTCAAGGAAGATATCGGCAGAAAGGGGATGAAGAGGAAAATACAGCCTGCCAAAAACTGTTATAACCTGCAAGAGAAAGCACATGACAACGCTGGCTTTACCGAAGACACAAAGTCTTTTTAAAAGCCATAGAACCAGAATGACTAATTACTGTAATATAATACTTACTGTAATATAATACTTACTGTAATATAATACTTACTGTAATTCTGTGTGTATGTTAAAAGCATTATAATGTTTAGTCTCTGAAAGGTAATAAAATGCTTAGATTGGTGACTACATGATAAAAGCAGTAACATCCACTCACTGACCAATTCTCTGCTTCAGTCTAAGCACACATTCTGTGTGTTCCAAATGGCACCCTTTCATTGGGGCCCTGGTCTAAAGTAGTGCACTATATAGGGCCCTGGTCTAAAGTAGTACACTATATAGGGAATAGGGTTCTATAGCGCTCTGGTCTAAAGTAGTGCACTATATAGGGAATAGGGTGCCATTTGGGACACAGACACTTTACAATACTGTAAAACCTGGCGGAAGCAATCAAGAGTGCAGGTGTTTTTCATGTACTCCAGGAACACAAAACGAGGTGTGAATATGAATCTACTTCCTGGAACACAAAACGAAGCGTCAATATGAATCTACTTCCTGGAACACAAAACGAAGCGTGAATAAGAATCTACTTCCTGGAACACAAAACGTGGCGTGAATATGAATCTACTTCCTGGAACACAAAACGATGCGTGAATATGAATCTACTTCCTGGAACACAAAACGAGGCGTGAATATGAATCTTCTTCAACACACTCAAACAAAAAGAACATTCCGAACAGTTGATTCAAAAGATAAATCCATGATTTATTACAGAAAAAGTGTGATTGATATCTGATTATATTCCATCTTATTTAAGCATGTTTTTCCATGTATACAGTGATGATGAGATAACAGTGTTCAGTGTTGCTGCACCTCATGTTAGAACAATTGATGACATGGTATAGATAGTAAATCCAAGGTCTACTGGGCTTCCGCAGGGGCGGTTTCAGGGACATTAAGACTAATCCTGGAATAAAAAGCATTTATTTTTATGGTGACTCCATTGATCTAGCTTTTTGGTCCAGAACTAAGCTTCACCTGTGTCTGGGAAACCGTCCCCCCAAAAATTGCAAGAGACTCAACTAAAACCGTTCTAATTCCCATGACCCACCACATTCATTTGATCTTTTTCATTCATCCTTTTTAACCTGGTGAGTCCAAAAACAATATAAACAAAATATTTTCAGCCAGATTCCAGTATTAAGCTTCAAACGAGGAAGGTTTTGCTGCATCCGTCCTAGAAACATGACTAAGCTTTATGACGACGTATAAAAAACAAAATGCAACAAAATGCTCTTCTTCAAAAACGTCTTGGGAAGAAATACTATCAATCAGTACTTTAATAAATCAACAATCTATTATCTTGATTGATTAACATCATGTATGATCAATCACGATGAAATAAGAAACTATTTTCTTTTAACAGAATAGAGACACATTGCTTTCCAAGGCTTGTTGATTTAACACAGGTAAACTCTGGCTAAAAGCAGTCATGCATAGATTTACAATAACCAATCACATCGAAGGGAATATGTTTTCTGACCAACCACATCGAAGGGAAGATGTTTTCTGACCAACCACATCGAAGGGAAGATGTTTTCTGACCAACCACATCGAAGGGAAGATATTTTCTGACCAATCACATTGAAGGGAAAATATTTTCTGACCAATCACATCGAAGGGAAGATGTTTTCTGACCAACCACATCGAAGGGAAGATATTTTCTGAGCTTGAACATTCCTTAGTCAATCAATCCAAAAACCCACACAATCTCAATCAATTCCATATAAACTGGACTTTACATGAGGAAACAAACATAGCTACATTTAGCAAATATTGTTTTTAACTGTATTAAATGTATTAAAAAACATCAGACTACACATGATGTACTGGTATGGTTCTGGTATGGCTCTGGGCTAGCTATATGTGATTATAATAACGTCAACTCTGGTATGGTTCTGGTATGGTTCTGTATGGTTCTGGTATGGTTCTGTATGGTTCTGGTATGGTTCTGTATGGCTCTGGTATGGTTCTGTATGGCTCTGGGCTAGCTATATGTGATTATAATATCAACTCTGGTATGGTTCTGGTATGGCTCTAGGCTAGCTATATGTGATTATAATAACATCAACTCTGGTATGGTTCTGGTATGGTTCTGGGCTAGCTATATGTGTTCATTTGATACAATAAATTAACAAATCATGCTTTTTAACTTCAATTTAAGGATCTTGATCGTCTGACTTATGACTGGCGGTGCGTCATAGTCCTGCAAACGCTAGAGTGCAAAAAATATTTTAAAAAGCAGAAGAATACCTATCGATTGATTCTAAGGAACGATGATAAAAAGTGAATCTGCCAAACATTCAGAGGACACGTTTTACATTCATAGAAATATGATTACTAGAATGGGAAAAGCCCATGAGAACAGGGAAGATTGAAAGGGAATTTCGGTTCTACTAATTATATTTCTATGGTTACATTGCCTTGATTTCAGGTACAGAGAAGTGAACGTCATGCTGATCAATTGCATTCAGAATCGCTACAAAAATATTACACACAATCATAAATAATACATTTGAAAAGTTTATACATAGGAAAAAGTAAAACAGTTTAATAGAAAGTGTATATACAGAACACAGCAAAGTAAAATAGAAAATAACAGTTAAACATGAAATAATGTACAATAAAAGTAACAACAAGTAGAGTTGCAAAATTCCAGCAACTTTCCCAAAATTCCCAGACATTTTCAGAGAAATCCTGTTTAAAAACAAGTGAAGTAAATTATTTGTCCCGATCAAGACAGTCTGTAATCCCCTTAAAGACACAGTCTGTAATTCCCTTAAAGCCACAGTCTGTAATTCCCTTAAAGCCACAATCTGTAATTCCCTTAAAGCCACAGTCTGTAATTCCCTTAAAGCCACAGTCTGTAATTCCCTTAAAGCCACAGTCTGTAATCCCCTTAAAGCCACAGTCTGTAATCCCCTTAAAGACAGTCTGTAATCCCCTTAAAGCCACAGTCTAATTGTCTGTTTAAAAGTATGCACAAATGAAGGCGTTCCAGCGTTCCACTCCACTAAAGCTTCTAAAGCACAGCACAAATGCCATAAATCTTAACGCTGGGATGTGGTTGGCCTCTGGGCCTTCAGGACTGTATGTGTGGCTGGTCTCTGGGCCTTCAGGACTGTAAGTGTGGCTGGTCTCTGGGTCTTCAGGACTGTAAGTGTGGCTGGTCTCTGGGTCTTCAGGACTGTAAGTGTGGCTGGTCTCTGGGTCTTCAGGACCGTAAGTGTGGCTGGTCTCTGGGTCTTCAGGACTGTACGTGTGGCTGGTCTCTGGGTCTTCAGGACCGTAAGTGTGGTTGGCCTCTGGGCCTTCAGGACTGTAAGTGTGGCTGGTCTCTGGGTCTTCAGGACTGTAAGTGTGGTTGGCCTCTGGGCCTTCAGGACTGTAAGTGTGGCTGGTCTCTGGGTCTTCAGGACCGTAAGTGTGTTTGGTATCATGTACAGTACAGTTCACTACAGGACTCACATTTGCTATTGGTTTTATAGTTCTCTAGTTTGCAGCACTATAATCAGAGGCGAATAAATACAAGAGTTTGACAGTGTATATAGTGTTTTCATATCACATTCCTCCAAAACAGAATCCTTGGGGGGACAAACATTTCAGAGTTTGTTGTTGTAAGCCACAATGGAGAAAAATGACAGAATATATTTTTGTGCACGTACAGTAAAGCATTTGCAGCACAAACAGGCATGTGTGATGTCTGTGACTCATTTTGTGGTTGGTTAAAACTGTAGTATGGCAGCCATACACCCTATTAACATCCCAAACCCAGGACAGTCAAACTCAACAGTCTATATAATAACGTCTAAACAATCACACAGAATAGAAACGTACAGTAAATCAAGACATGGATGTTGTTTATCCAGAAATACCAAACTAAACGAACCATGCGTTTTATATGATTTAAATAGAGAGAATTCAACCTCTATCAGATGTGTTTTTCAGCTTTTGTTTGACAAATTAACCAAAAATACTTGAACGAATCAGAATGCTTTGAGGGCAATATTAATTACAGTCATTTTGCATAAACAACACTATTATTGTCCATTGTTATTTTTGGTAGCCACATACATATGTCACCAGAATCACTTTAGCAACAATAATAATGACCATTAGTGTCATAGAGCAGTAGGACACACAGCCAGGACCTAGCCTATCCAGGAACTAGCCTATCCAGTAACTAGCCTATCCAGGAACTAGCCTATCCAGGAACTAGCCTATCCAGTAACTAGCCTATCCAGGACCTAGCCTATCCAGTAACTAGCCTATCCAGTAACTAGCCTATCCAGTAACTAGCCTATCCAGTAACTAGCCTATCCAGGACCTAGCCTATCCAGGAACTAGCCTATCCAGGAACTAGCCTATCAAGGAACTAGCCTATCAAGGACCTAGCCTATCCAGGACCTAGCCTATCCAGGAACTAGCCTATCCAGGAACTAGCCTATCCAGGACCTAGCCTATCCAGGAACTAGCCTATCCAGGACCTAGCCTATCCAGTAACTAGCCTATCCAGTGACTAGCCTATCCAGGACCTAGCCTATCCAGTAACTAGCCTATCCAGGACCTAGCCTATCCAGGACCTAGCCTATCCAGTAACTAGCCTATCCAGTGACTAGCCTATCCAGGAACTAGCCTATCCAGTGACTAGCCTATCCAGGAACTAGCCTATCCAGGAACTAGCCTATCCAGTAACTAGCCTATCCAGTAACTAGCCTATCCAGGAACTAGCCTATCCAGTAACTAGCCTATCCAGTAACTAGCCTATCCAGTAACTAGCCTATCCAGTAACTAGCCTATCCAAGTCCACAAGGAAACAAACGCAGCCATGTTGTGATCTGCACCGGACCGGACCGGACCGGACCGGAGTGTGGTAGGTCATCGCAGGCTGCTAGTCTAGCTGCAACATAGAAATAGAGTGACATAGAAAGGGACAGACTGCAATACCCCTCAGACCACAGCACTCCATACGGCTACCAGTCAAAACCACCGCGGACCAGTGAACTGATCTGCACCCCTTGTTCTGCATAGTCAACATTACACAGGTAGGTATGGGGACAGGGACACGGGGACAGAGAGGGACGGGGACAGAGAAGGATGAGGACAGAGAGAGATAGAGGACGGGGACAGAAGATGGGGACAGGGATAGAGGACAGGGACAGAGGACGGGGACAGAGAAGGATGGGGACAGAGCGAGATAAGAGGATGGGGACAGAAGATGGGGACAGGGATAGAGGACAGAGGATGGGGACAGAGGATGGGGACAGAGGAGGATGGTAGAAGGACCTCTGGTAACCGAAGAGGGCTTCTTTGGTATGCAGAAGGGAGAATGGGAGTGCTTATGTTGTGTGTATGTGTATATTTTGGTGTGTGTGTTGGTGTGTGTGTGTGTGTGTGTGTGTTGGTGTGTGTGTGTTGGTGTGTGTATGTGTATGTGTGTTGGTGTATTGGTGTGTGTGTATGAGAGAGTATGTTGGTGTGTATATTCAGTGTACTGTATATATGAGTGTATATGCTGTAGGTATGCAGACGAGGTACTGTATGTAGTACAGGGGGACGTAACATAACATGACCGACACTAAGGCCACTCGTAGTCATATCTCCTGCCGTTCTTCCTCTCCTTTTGCAGATGTTCCAGCTCTGCTTCATACATCATCTCCTGCATCAGGTACTTCTCCCTCCGCATGCGGTCGCACAGACTCTTGGGCATGTCTGGGATCAGGTACGCGATGAACGACTTGATGCCAAACACCAGGTGCTGAGGAGAGAAACGGAGGATGAAGAAATAACTTTGTTTGTCCATTGACATTTTTCAGATCACAGAAAATCAACACAGGCAAACATAAACTCCTTGAAGAGATTTACAGGGTAGGTGACACAGCATCTAGGAGGACCAGAGGACTGGTGAACCTCTATATCTCAGCAGTATGTGAAATATGCGCATATAGATAGAGAGATATAGAGGGATCGAGAGAGAGAGACAGAGAGAGAGACAGAGAGAGAGAGAGAGACAGAGAGACAGAGAGAGAGAGAGAGACAGAGAGACAGAGAGAGAGACAGAGAGAGAGAGAGACAGAGAGAGAGAGAGAGAGACAGACAGAGAGACAGAGAGAGAGAGAGCGAGAGAGACACAGAGAGAGACAGAGAGACAGAGAGAGAGAGAGAGAGAGAGAGAGAGAGACAGAGAGAGAGAGAGAGAGAGAGACAGAGAGACAGAGAGACAGAGAGACAGAGAGAGAGAGAGAGAGAGAGAGAGAGAGAGAGAGAGAGAGAGAGAGAGAGAGAGAGAGAGAGAGAGAGAGAGAGAGAGAGAGAGAGACAGAGAGACAGAGAGAGAGAGACAGAGAGAGAGAGAGAGAGAGAGACAGAGAGACAGAGAGAGAGAGAGAGAGAGAGACAGAGAGAGACAGAGAGACAGAGAGAGAGAGAGACAGAGAGAGGGATTTCTGACGTACCTCGAAGACTAGGATGAAGGCCAGGTGGGCAGACAGAACGTGCCAGACAGACAGACCAGGCTGACATACCTTGAAGTCTTGCAGCCAGGACGTGCCAGACAGACAGACAGGACGGACGGACAGACAGACAGACAGACAGACAGACAGACAGACAGACAGACAGACAGACAGACAGACAGACAGACAGACAGACAGACAGACAGACAGACAGGAGCGTGGGTGTGCTGTCGTACCTCGAAGACGATGATGAAGGCTAGTCTTGCAGCCAGGACGTGCCAGAACTGCAGAGTGAAGTCGTATGGTACTGAACTCCAGGGAGAGGCTCTGTAGTCTCTGTACCTGCAGTATCTACTCTGCTCCTCGCTCACGTTCCAGCGCTCGCCCATGTCAAACACAGACAGACTGCTGTTCATGTAGCCTCGTAGACATCTGACAGGAAGAGAGACGAGGCTCAGTCAGAGCCGTGGACTACAAATAGAAAGTAGCCAGTTGTCTAAATCGAGCACATTTACAGAAATGAACATTGATCAATGTCCTGTCAAATAAGCCTACAGTAAAGTAAACTAATACTGACACATCGCCCTATAGAATGGCACATTAACATATTACAGTAAACTAATATTGGGACACACATCGCCCTATAGAATGGCACATTTACATATTACAGTAAACTAATACTGACACACATCACCCTATAGAATGGCACATTTACATATTACAGTAAACTAATACTGACACACATCACCCTATAGAATGGCACATTAACATATTACAGTAAACTAATACTGACACACATCGCCCTATAGAATGGCACATTAACATATTACAGTAAACTAATATTGGGACACACATCACCCTATAGAATGGCACATTTACATATTACAGTAAACTAATACTGACACACATCACCCTATAGAATGGCATATTAACATATTACAGTAAACTAATACTGACACACATCGCCCTATAGAATGGCATATTAACATATTACAGTAAACTAATATTGGGACACACATCACCCTATAGAATGGCACATTTACATATTACAGTAAACTAATACTGACACACATCGCCCTATAGAATGGCATATTAACATATTACAGTAAACTAATATTGGGACACACATCACCCTATAGAATGGTACATTTACATATTACAGTAAACTAATACTGACACACATCGCCCTATAGAATGGCACATTTACAGTAAACTAATACTGACACATCGCCCTATAGAATGGCACATTTACAGTAAACTAATACTGACACACATCACCCTATAGAATGGCACATTAACATATTACAGTAAACTAATATTGAGACACACATCGCCCTATAGAATGGCACATTTACAGTAAACTAATATTGGGACACACATCGCCCTATAGAATGGTACATTAACATATTACAGTAAACTAATACTGACACATCACCCTATAGAATGGTACATTTACATATTACAGTAAACTAATACTGACACACATCGCCCTATAGAATGGCACATTAACATATTACAGTAAACTAATACTGACACACATTGCCCTATAGAATGGCACATTTACAGTAAACTAATACTGACACATCGCCCTATAGAATGGCACATTTACAGTAAACTAATACTGACACACATCGCCCTATAGAATGGCACATTAACATGTTACAGTAAACTAATACTGACACACATCGCCCTATAGAATGGCACATTTACAGTAAACTAATACTGACACATCGCCCTATAGAATGGCACATTAACATATTACAGTAAACTAATATTGAGACACACATCGCCCTATAGAATGGCACATTAACATATTACAGTAAACTAATACCGACACACATCACCCTATAGAATGGCACATTAACATATTACAGTAAACTAATACTGACACACATCGCCCTATAGAATGGCACATTAACATATTACAGTAAACTAATACTGACACACATCACCCTATAGAATGGCTCATTAACATGTTACAGTAAACTAATACTGACACACATCACCCTATAGAATGGCATATTAACATATTACAGTAAACTAATACTGACACATCACCCTATAGAATGGCACATTAACATATTACAGTAAACTAATACTGACACATCACCCTATAGAATGGCACATTAACATATTACAGTAAACTAATACTGACACATCACCCTATAGAATGGCACATTAACATATTACAGTAAACTAATACTGACACATCGCCCTATAGAATGGCACATTAACATATTACAGTAAACTAATACTGACACACATCGCCCTATAGAATGGCACATTTACAGTAAACTAATACTGACACACATCGCCCTATAGAATGGCACATTTACAGTAAACTAATACTGACACGCATCGCCCTATAGAATGGCACATATACAGTAAAATCGCCCTATAGAATGGCACATTTACATATTACAGTAAACTAATACTGACACACATCACCCTATAGAATGGCACATTAACATATTACAGTAAACTAATACTGACACACATCGCCCTATAGAATGGCACATTTACAGTAAAATCGCCCTATAGAATGGCACATTTACACGTTACAGTAAACTAATACTGACACACATCACCCTATAGAATGGCACATTAACATGTTACAGTAAACTAATACTGACACACATCGCCCTATAGAATGGCACATTAACACGTTACAGTAAAGTAAAAGGCCTATTGTAACACAAGTCACCCCCATAGACTAGA
Source organism: Salmo trutta (assembly GCF_901001165.1). Lineage (NCBI taxonomy): Eukaryota > Metazoa > Chordata > Actinopteri > Salmoniformes > Salmonidae > Salmo > Salmo trutta. The sequence continues at coordinate 55,849,760 of NC_042963.1, read as the reverse complement.
ATGTTCTGCTTTATATGAAGAGACAAGACCGGACAGTAAACATTGATGACCAAAGCGGCAGTAGAGGATGGACCTACTCGTCCTGACGGTATCCCTTGTCCACACAGGGTCCGTATCTGAACGCGTAGACGAAGCGTGGGATGTAGTCGGAGGTGATGGCGATGACGAAGGCGTTGGTGATGACAGCCAACACGCCGATCCCCTCCAGGATACCATGCCAGATACCTGTCAGACAGGGAACAACAGCCTGTCAGACAGGGAACAACAGCCTGTCAGACAGGGAACAACAGCCTGTCAGACAGGGAACAACAGCCTGTCAGACAGGGAACAACAGGGAACAACAGGACAACAGCCTGTCAGACAGGGAACAACAGGGAACAACAGGATAACAGGGAACAACAGGATAACAGGGAACAACAGGATAACAGGGAACAACAGGATAACAGGGAACAACAGGACAACAGCCTGTCAGACAGGGAACAACAGGATAACAGGATAACAGGGAACAACAGGATAACAGGGAACAACAGGATAACAGGGAACAACAGGACAACAGCCTGTCAGACAGGGAACAACAGGGAACAACAGGATAACAGGGAACAACAGGATAACAGGGAACAACAGGATAACAGGGAACAACAGGACAACAGCCTGTCAGACAGGGAACAACAGGGAACAACAGGATAACAGGGAACAACAGGATAACAGGGAACAACAGGATAACAGGGAACAACAGGACAACAGCCTGTCAGACAGGGAACAACAGGGAACAACAGGATAACAGGGAACAACAGGATAACAGGGAACAACAGGATAACAGGGAACAACAGGATAACAGCCTGTCAGACAGGGAACAACAGGATAACAGCCTGTCAGACAGGGAACAACAGGGAACAACAGGATAACAGGGAACAACAACACAGCTGGTCAGCAGAGAAACCAACTCAGAAAAAGGGCTCAAGAGCAAAACGGAAGGAAATGGCATTTCCTTCCTGGGGATTTGACTATGCTCCTACCTATGCTGATTTGTATGTGGGTTACATGGAGAAACAGTCTATTTTCAATCCTCTCAAAAATGTTTTCTTGCCTTACATTATTATTTGGAGACGGTATATTGATGATATTTTTGTTCTATGGAAGGGTGATGAAAAACAGCTCCAAGCATTCCATGCTTTTCTTAACTCCTGTTCTGAGCATCTGAGATTTACTCTGCAATCTGATACACGTCAAATCAGTTTCCTTGATCTTCTGATCTTACGTGAGGATAATGTTGTATACACTGATCTTTACAGGAAACCGACTGATCGTAACAGTTTGTTGAGGGCTGATAGTTGTCATCCGCTTCCCTTGAAAAACAGTTTTCCCTAAAGTCAATTCCGTCGATTCACAAAGAATTCGCAAAAAACGAATCAGATTTCCACAGAAATATGGCTGAGACGCAAAGAAAAAAAATCAGAGGAGAGATGGTACAGAAATGGTCAGATTAATACTGCCGTTGAGAAAATTCAAAACAAAAAGGAGACATTTTAACATCTTGACCATGTTCTGTTATAATATCCACCCGGCACAGCCAGAAGAGGACTGGCCACCCCTCATAGCCTGGTTCCTCTCTAGGTTTCTTCCTAGGTTTTGGCCTTTATAGGGAGTTTTTCCTAGGGAGTTTTTCCCAGCCACCGTGCTTCTTTCACATGCATTGCTTGCTGTTTGGGGTTTTAGGCTGGGTTTCTGTACAGCACTTTGAGATATCAGCTGATGTACGAAGGGCTATATAAATACATTTGATTTGATTTGATTTGATGACCTTTTTCCAAGGTCAGTCTCGCAAAAATAAACATTCTAGCGTTCTAACTACCCGCTATTCAAAACGCTCTGAATAAATTTAGGGAATCGTTCACAAACATCGGCACATTCTAAGATCCGATGACAGTATCGTTAATGTGTTTTCGGACCTTCCCTTGGTCGTATTCTCGCAGGGCAGAAATCTCAGAGACCAACTGGTAAACTGTGATTTTACCACCCCAAGATATTCCTGAACAACGTCTATTTGCGCCTCCTACTGGATGGAAACTACAAGTGTAATGGCTGTGCTCAATGCAATGGCACTTATAATTGTAGATCCTTCAAACACCCCCAAACAGGGAAACAGATCCCAATCAAAGGTGTTATCACGTGCTCCACTAAGGCAGTTATTTATCTTATAACTGGTCCTTGTGGTAAAAAATGATGTGGGTAAAACAAAGCGTGAATTAAAAGTACGTATCTCAGAGCATCGTAGCACCATTAGGTGGTAAAACTCAACTTACCCAGTTGGGGCCCACTTTTTGGAAGCAAACCACTCGATTTCGTCTCTGCGTTATATTGGCATCGAACATGTCACCCTCCCTAGGAGAGGGGAACCTCGTCTCTACGTTATATCAGCATCACGTCACCCTCCCTAGGAGAGGGGAACCTCGTCTCTACGTTATATCAGCATCACGTCACCCTCCCTAGGAGAGGGGAACCTCGTCTCTACGTTATATCAGCATCGAACACGTCACCCTCCCTAGGAGAGGGGAACCTCGTCTCTACGTTATATCAGCATCGAACACGTCACCCTCCCTAGGAGAGGGGAACCTCGTCTCTACGTTATTTCAGCATCACGTCACCCTCCCTAGGAGAGAGGAACCTCGTCTCTACGTTATATCAGCATCACATCACCCTCCCTAGGAGAGGGGAACCTCGTCTCTATGTTATATCAGCATCGGACACGTCACCCTCCCTAGGAGAGGGGAACCTCGTCTCTACGTTATATCAGCATCGAACACGTCACCCTCCCTAGGAGAGGGGAACCTCGTCTCTACGTTATATCAGCATCACGTCACCCTCCCTAGGAGAGAGGAACCTCGTCTCTACGTTATATCAGCATCACGTCACCCTCCCTAGGAGAGGGGAACCTCGTCTCTACGTTATATTGGCATCGAACACCTCACCCTCCCTAGGAGAGGGGAACCTCGTCTCTACGTTATATCAGCATCACGTCACCCTCCCTAGGAGAGGGGAACCTCGTCTCTACGTTATATCAGCATCACGTCACCCTCCCTAGGAGAGAGGAACCTCGTCTCTACGTTATATCAGCATCACGTCACCCTCCCTAGGAGAGGGGAACCTCGTCTCTACGTTATATCAGCATCGAACACGTCACCCTCCCTAGGAGAGGGGAACCTCGTCTCTACGTTATATCAGCATCACGTCACCCTCCCTAGGAGAGGGGAACCTCGTCTCTACGTTATATCAGCATCGAACACGTCACCCTCCCTAGGAGAGGGGAACCTCGTCTCTACGTTATATTGGCATCGAACACCTCACCCTCCCTAGGAGAGGGGTGACCTTGATCATTTATGGTTAAAACGAGAGACTGATGGATCTTTAATTTAAAGACCATTGCTCCCTTCGGTCTCAACATAGACTTGGATCTGAAGCCATTCTTGTGATTATTGTGATTTTGCGATTGTAAATGTTTGTAGGCTCATGTAGCCACATTGTATCTATGATCGTACGCTGTCCATTTATGTTGTTCGTAGGCTATTTTAATATATATGAGAATGAACCAATGATATCAGGCCACACCATGATTACAGACACCTGTGTGAGTCGTGTAACACCATATAAACGAGTCATCCTGCAGTGTTTGTCATTATACCCTGATGAAGACAGCTTGTCTGTCCAAACGTTGGACATGAAATATTTTTGCAAGCTCTCCTTTATTTTATAATTATTTTTTTAAGTGTTCCGCTCCGCTAGCCAGCACCTCACCCTAAATAGGTGTGCGTTTCTTTCGCCATCCCGACTTGGGATTTGAACCAGCAACCTTCCGATTGCAGGCCCGCCTCTCATTAGGCTACCTCTACTGGTTCAACAGAGTTTTCGTTATTACCGGTGATAATAAGCACAGACATTTAAAATAACACTGACCTATGTCTGTGGCTCTGGCAGGCATGGGTCTTCTCCACTGAGTGACAAACTTATAGGCATCCAGACGGATCTCTATGATGTTGTTGAGCAGAGCCAGGAGAGGAGCCAATGGGAACGCAGCTACGAAGATGGTGATGAAACCAAACTGGAGAACTGAGGAGGGAAAAAAAGAGAAGGAGCGAGGAGGAGGAAGAAGAAGAAGGAAGTGGTTGTGGTCGGTTTTTGAATATCCTGTGGTGGGCCTCAGTAGAAGTCCTCTGTAGAACACAGTGACCTCAGTCAAAGGCGAACTGGATACAGGCACAATGTAACAGATTTAACCAACCACATTTTTATTGATAAAAAAACCCCATCACAGAACCATAAAGGACCACATTGAAATAAGCGTTGTCCTCTGGGCTGTGTACTCTTTAACTGTAAATGATTATTATTTAAAACAGGGAAAACAGAGATCAAATGTCTTACCCATCTCCAGGTACTCATCCACCAGTCCGTGGGCATTCATGGGCTGCAGGTTCCAGTCTTTGTCCCACTGAGGAAGCTGTACTTTGTTCTCCACATTCTGTCCACCTCCTGTCCTCTCCTTACTCTCTGTCCGCATTTTCCTGCGAGACCACCAGTTCTGAAGCAGACTAGCGAGAGAGAGAGAGAGAGAGCGAGAGAGGAGATAGCGAGAGAGGAGATAGCGAGAGAGAGAGAGCGAGAGAGCGAGAGAGGAGATAGCGAGAGAGAGAGAGAGAGCGAGGAGAGAGCGAGAGCGAGGAGAGAGCGAGAGAGAGAGAGCGAGGAGAGAGCGAGAGAGAGAGAGGAGAGAGCGAGAGAGAGAGAGAGGAGAGAGAGAGAGAGAGAGAGGAGAGAGAGAGAGAGAGGAGAGAGCGAGAGAGAGAGGAGAGAGCGAGAGAGAGGAGAGAGCGAGCGAGAGAGAGAGGAGAGAGTGAGAGCAAGAGAGAGAGGAGAGAGAGCGAGAGAGCGAGACAGCGAGAGAGAGCGAGAGAGGACGACGATCATCCTGTGAGACCACCAGTTCTGCAGTAAACACTGCACAATACAGTAAAACTTTAGCTAACTGTAAACTCAAACCCAATTGTCCCTGACGAAGCCCTGTAGGAACACTAAGCTGAACATGCACTGAGAAGGATTTGATGTGGGGTTTTTTTTTCAGCTGAACAAAATACTTTTCATGTGGTAATGAGAAGAGATGTACAGAAACACACAAACCCAGACACAACATTACCAAAGTCTGTTATGCTACGTTTACACAGGCAGAACAATTATGATATTTTCCCCTAATTGGTATTTTGACCAATCAGATAAGATTTTTGGCCAATAAATCGGTATCATTACGTTTAGGGGGGGGGATTCTGACTTAGAGGCGTTCAGTCATAATCCCACAGATGGTAGCTTCGCACCATTGGCTCCTCAGCCAAGCACAAACACTATGCCAGGACAGCAGAAACACTAGGCAAAACTTGTCAAATAGGGGAGAGGTGTTGTGTCATGAGATGTTTTTTTGAAACTAGGTTTGCAGTTCATTTAAGAAATATGAAAGGGAGTTGAACAGTAATCAAAGACTGCAGGACTTGCTTTTTGGCAAAGCAAAGCATCTCTTTATTAAGGACAGCCTCTCCCCATCTTTAGAGCCATTGAATCTATAAGTTTTGAATTTATATAAAATCCAATGCTCTTGGTTTTAGACATGTTCAGGACCAGTTTATTACTGGTCCCCCCCCCATTTCAAAACAGACTGCAACTCTTCAAATAAAATTGTATTGGTCACATACGCGTGACTAGAAGGTGTTAATGCAAGTGTAGTGAAATGCTTGTGCTTCTAGCTCCGACAGTGCAGTAATATCTAACAAGTAATCTAACAAATTACACAACATACAGTTGAAGTAGGAAGTTTACATACAGCTTAGCCAAATACATTTAAACTCAGTTTTTCACAATTCCTGACATTTAATCCTAGTAAAAAGTCCCTGTTTTAGGTTAGTTAGGATCACCACTTTATTTAAAAAATATGTACAATAATAGTAGAGAGAATGATTTATTTCAGCTTTTATTTCCTTCATCACATTCCCAGTGGGTCAGAAGTTTACATACTCAATTAGTATTTGGTAGCATTGCCTTTAAATTGTTTAACTTAGGTCAAACGTTTCGGGTAGCCTTCCACAAGCTTCCCACAATAAGTTGGGTGAATTTTGGCCCATTCCTCCTGACAGAGCTGGTGTAACTGAGTCAGGTTTGTAGGCCTCCTTGCTCACACACGCTTTTTCAGTTCTGCCCACACATTTTCTATAGGATTGAGGTCAGGGCTTTGTGATGGGCACTCCAATACCTTGACATCGATTTTGTGAAGTGCACCTGTCCCTCCTGCAGCAAAGCACCCCCACAACATGATGCTGCCACCCCCGTGCTTCACGGTTGGGATGGTGTTCTTTGGCTTGCAAGCCTCCCCCTTTTTCCTCCAAACATAACGATGGTCATTATGGCCTAAAAGTTCTATATTTGTTTCATCAGACCAGAGGACATTTCTCCAAAAAGTACAATCTTTGTCCCCACGTGCAGTTGGAAACCGTAGTCTGGCTTTTTTTATGTCGGTTTTGGAGCAGTGGCTTCTTCCTTGCTGAGCGGCCTTTCAGGTTATGTCGATATAGGACTCGTTTTACTGTGGATATAGATACTTTTGCACCCGTTTCCTCCAGTATCTGTACAAGGTCCTTGCTGTTGTTCTGGGATTGATTTGCACTTTCGCACCAAAGTACGTTCATCTCTAGGGTACAGAACGCATCTCCTTCCTGAGTGGTATGACGGCTGCATGGTCCCATGGTGTTAAGTTAGTATTGTGGAATAACTACAATGTTGTTGATTCATCCTCAGTTATTTTCTATCACAGCCATTAAACTCTGTAACTGTTTTAAAGTCACCATTGGCCTCATGGTGAAATCCCTGAGCAGTTTCCTTCCTCTCCGGCAACTGAGTTAGGAAGGACACCAGTATCTTTGTAGTGACTGGGTGTTTTGATACGCCATCCAAAGTGTCATTAATAACTTCACCATGCTTAAAGGGATATTCAATGTCTTCTTTTCTTTTTTTTTACCCATCTACCAAGAGGTGCCCTTCTTTGCGAGGCGTTGGAAAACCTCCCTGGTCTTTGTGGTTGAATCTGTGTGTCACAGTATCCAACGAAGGTGGCGCCTCTCCTCGGTCGGGTGGCGCTCGGCGGTCGTCGTCGCCGGCCTATTGTCTGCCACTGATCTATGTTTCGTGTCTGTCATTAGTGGGGGGTTATTTAGTGTGTATTTTCAGTTTGGGTTCTCGTGCGGGATTGTTTATTGTCCACTCAGGACAGTTGTGTGTGTGGCCTGTTTCGCTGGCCTGTGTCAGCTTTATTGCCGGGCTGCGCCCCGTGCGCTTTTTACTCGTGTTTATTTTGGGAATGTGTTTTCCCTGGCGGACTTTATTAAGCGCCCTGTGCCTTTCGGCTATATTGTGTTTTTTCCCGTTGCATTAAAACTCTGTTGCTCCGGCCCTCTGTCTCCTCTCTCGCCTGATTCCACTGGTCCTAGAATTCCGTGACACTGTGTTTGAAATTCACTGCTCGACTGATATTTGCAGATAATTGTATGTGAGGGCTACAGAGATAAGGTAGTCATTCAAAAATCATGTTAAACACTATTTATAAGTTGCATGAGTCCATGCAAGTTATTAAGTGACTTGTTAAGCACATTTAATCCTGAACTTAAGGCTTTCCATAACAAAGGGCTTGAATGCTTGTTGACTCAAGACATTTCAGCTTTTCCTTTTTAATTAATCTGTACAAATTATGAAAAACATAATTCCACTTTGACATTATGGGGTATTGTGTAGGTCATTGACATAAAATCTCAAATTAATCCATTGTAAATTCAGGCTGTAACACAACCAAATGTAGAACAAGTCAAGGGGTGTAAACACTTTCTGACGGCCCTGTATCTGTCATGTTCAGGGACCCTTTTCATCTCAGAGAGTGAGAGGCAGACAGAGAGGGAGAGGGAGAGAGAGAGACAGACAGCGAGGGAAAGAAAGAGACAGACAGAGATGGAAAGACGGACAGAGATGGAAGAGACAGACAGAGATGGAAAGAGACAGACAGACAGGGAAAGAGACAGACAGACAGACAGACAGACAGACAGACAGACAGACAGACAGACAGACAGACAGACAGACAGACAGACAGACAGACAGACAGACAGACAGACAGACAGACAGACAGACAGACAGACAGACAGGGAAAGAGACAGACAGGGAAAGAGACAGAGGCAGGGAAAGAGACAGAGACAGGTAGAGCGACAGAGACAGGGAGAGAAAGGGAGAGCGACAGACAGAGAGGGAGAGCGAGAGACAGACAGAGAGCGAGAGCGAGAGAGACAGAGTAGGAGAGAGAGAGAGAGAGAGACAGACAGAGAGAGAGAGAGACCGAGTGTGTGTGTGAGAGAGAGTAAATCCACGGTCCTTACGGATAACCCAGCTCCATGAAGTTGTTCCAGATCTGTTTTAGGACCATGATGACTCCCATTTGTAGACACAAATCAATCAGACAGCCACTGGGGTGGCACTGAAAATAAGAAACAATAAAAAATACAAAAATAGACTATTAATTACAGTACAAATCACTGAGTGAAAGAAAACCACAAAAACAGTCATATCCACATTGTATGCGACTTATCGCAACTGAATAAAATAGAACAAAGTAAAACAATCCCAAAGTATTACATTAATATAAAACCTCTTTATAAAATCAGAGCGAGCTTCAATAATCACTTTTAATTGACTCAAACTCAAATTCAATGGGCGATGCATGCTACTCATTTCAAGCTAAATTTTAGTGTTTGTTTTTAGCACTGTGTTACAAACTATAATCGATTAGTTATGAAAGAGATTAACGGTGAAACTTTACGACAAAGGAATTATTACATGTTACGCAAAAGTTCAAAAATAATAAAAATGAATATGGCGTTGATTAATCACTATTGTGAGCCGTAAAATCTCCCCTCAAAGGGGGGATACCTAGTCAGTTGTACAGGGAAAGGGGGATACCTAGTCAGTTGTACAGGGAAAGGGGGGGATACCTAGTCAGTTGTACAGGGAAAGGGGGGGATACCTAGTCAGTTGGAAAGGGGGGGATACCTAGTCAGTTGTACAGGGAAAGGGGGGATACCTAGTCAGTTGTACAGGGAAAGGGGGGATACCTAGTCAGTTGTACAGGGAAAGGGGGATACCTAGTCAGTTGTATAGGGAAAGGGGGATACCTAGTCAGTTGTACAGGGAAAGGGGGGATACCTAGTCAGTTGTATAGGGAAAGGGGGATACCTAGTCAGTTGTATAGGGAAAGGGGGATACCTAGTCAGTTGTACAGGGAAAGGGGGGATACCTAGTCAGTTGTACAGGGAAAGGGGGGATACCTAGTCAGTTGTACAGGGAAAGGGGGATACCTAGTCAGTTGTACAGGGAAAGGGGGGGATACCTAGTCAGTTGTACAGGGAAAGGGGGGATACCTAGTCAGTTGTACAGGGAAAGGGGGGATACCTAGTCAGTTGTACAGGGAAAGGGGGATACCTCGTCAGTTGTACAGGGAAATGGGGGGATACCTAGTCAGTTGTACAGGGAAAGGGGGGGATACCTAGTCAGTTGTACAGGGAAAGGGGGGGATACCTAGTCAGTTGTACAGGGAAAGGGGGGATACCTAGTCAGTTGTAAAGGGGGATACCTAGTCAGTTGTACAGGGAAAGGGGGGATACCTAGTCAGTTGTAAAGGGAAAGGGGGGGATACCTAGTCAGTTGTATAGGGAAAGGGGGGATACCTAGTCAGTTGTACAGGGGAAGGGGGGATATCTAGTCAGTTGTACAGGGAAAGGGGGGATATCTAGTCAGTTGTACAGGGAAAGGGGGGATACCTAGTCAGTTGTACAGGGAAAGGGGGGGATACCTAGTCAGTTGTACAGGGGAACAGGGGGACCAGAGACCTCTTCAGGGGAACAGGGGGACCAGAGCCCTCTTCAGGGGAACAGGGGGACCAGAGCCCTCTTCAGGGGAACAGGGGGACCAGAGCCCTCTTCAGGGGAACAGGGGGACCAGACAGGGTGACCAGAGCCCTCTTCAGGGGAACAGGGGGACCAGAGCCCTCTTCAGGGGAACAGGGGGACCAGAGCCCTCTTCAGGGGAACAGGGGGACCAGAGCCCTCTTCAGGGGAACAGGGGGACCAGAGCCCTCTTCAGGGGAACAGGGGGACCAGAGCCCTCTTCAGGGGAACAGGGGGACCAGAGCTCTCTTCAGGGGAACAGGGGGACCAGAGCCCTCTTCAGGGGAACAGGGGGACCAGACAGGGTGACCAGACCATGGTCTAGCTGCTGGACTCTGCTTCCTGACTCCACTCACCTCCTCCAGTCTCCATCTATTGAATAGTTTGTTATATTTCCCTGGTCTGCCGGCGAACCTAAACACAGTCAGAGTGAAGGTATTAGCTTCAGTTTAATTCTCAGGACAGTTCAACACAGTATTAACTGTGACCTGGGGTGGAGGGGGAATTGAAACTTGCACAGAACCTTACTCACACAGGCAAATTATTTGGTGAATCAACTTATTTCGGGGAATCTGAGGAATCATGAAATTGTAAAAAAAAAATAATTGAAAAGAGAACCTGCAATTGAAAAGAAAGAGCCTG